>NW_020439432.1:157080-166419 GCF_000699045.2 Agrilus planipennis | reverse complement strand
ATGTACTTCCGAAAAGCGGCAAATTTCTTTGAGAAGTAAGTACAAAACCTTTGATGCCGCATTATCAAAGTGCCGATGGTTAAAACATAACTATGCATGCACTCAGTTTGATTTTAATAATTTTTTTATTCGCTATGTTTATGGTATTAGTCGTAATGCGCATAGGTCCAGTTTTTCATATTCTTTGATACAGTTTTTTGCGTCTCATAGAATTCCTAAGCGTACCTACCTATACACCGAACTGTTACACCTAACTACTCAGTGAAATAGCGCTAAGTCCTAGCTGCAAGACGCAAGAGTCTTGCAGGCTATGTCTTGTTCTTGCTCAAGTCTTGCACGGTCAGTCTTGGTCTTGGTCTTGCTAAAAATACGCGGTCTTGTTCTTGGTCTTGGTCTTGCAAAAACGCAAGAACAAGACCAAGACTGCAAGACCAAGACTGAATTTGGGCAACACTATCGGAGACATATTAGAAGCAAAAACAGGAGTTAGTAGGAGTAGAGATAGACCTAGATTAGATTACTGTTCACAAACAAGTAAAGATGTAGGATGTTCTAGCTTTAGGGGAATGGGAAGATTAGCTCAGGATAGAAAAGAGTGGAGATGCGTGTCCAACCAGTCTTAGGACTGACGACCTTATGATAATGCACTCTGGAATTAGTAGGGAAAATATCCTTTTTACTCTCATTTTCAGCAATATTCTTTAAGATAAACCTGTGATTCTAATATTAAAAGGAAAGTATTTTTTATCTTATCCTAGTCTTTGAGATAATTGACTATAACAGACACATATACCTTTTTGTTAAACAAAAACAAATATGCTCGTTTTTACGGTATTATATATATATTTTATTTTTAATTTCTCATTTCGTTAAAACTAAATTGTAAGTCAAAACAGGTAATTTATAAAGAATGTCATTAAATTGAAACGAATGAACATGCTAAAATAATTTTCGATGTTTTTGTATAAAGAAATTTTTTTTTATTTGTCAAGAGTAGGTGTAGGCATATCCGGTACCGGTTTTGGAAATGTTTTTATAAGATACATTTATGCTAATTTTCGATGCATGTTTTTTTTTTTAGAAAATAATAAAACATTGCAGATGTAATAGTTAAATAAATAAAACCGAGTGGACAGGTACAAAGAATGCAACGATGTTTAGCGAGTTACGGTCAATTCCCTCGATTATACTAAAAAGGCAATTTAAAAAAACCGTAACTGTCACTTTGAGAATCTTCGTTACATTTTTCTGGTCGTTGTTTTTGCGCCGTGTCGTAAGCGCAATCGTTACTTTTATTTTAACGAGCAAAGTCAAGGTTTGCTTTGGTGGATACGAATTTCAGACACGAAAGTGCATGTCGCTTGTCCGGGCGAATTTATTTTATAATGTGCTAACATTCTTTTCGTGCGTCGAAGCAATAATCGTAAAAGTAATAATTTCAAGTAAAAAGTAGAAGTAATTGCGCTGCTTTTTTTGATCCTAATTTAATGCGAATTAGTGTTAGATAACGATGTCGAAAAGTTTCGACCAGGGGCGACCTAAGAATCGAGTTAGTCTTCATTATTCTGATAGAGCATTAATAATAGCATAGATAAAATTATTATTTTAGATGGATTTAAGCAGTAAGAGAAAAGTTATCTATCGTATATTAAATTATAAAGATATTTACTTGAATGTACGAGCATGTTGAATATTTTAGTTAAAAAATCACAGTTTTTAGTGAAAGGGACCTATAAAATGACATATTTATAGTGAGTCGTCCTTAGTTCGGATACTCTACGATAAATATCGCAAATTCATATGATTGTCCACAGGTACGTTGGGAGTGGTTAGAAAATGCTAACGATTTCAGGATGCTGCTAGGATACCTACTGGATAGGGCTGGGAAATTTTTTGAGTAATAGTTAATGAGAATGACAATAATACAGGCGTACAATAATCATACATTCTAGTCTAGCTGTTAAGGAACCTTAGTTGTGATATGCCGACGCAGGGCATAAACATTTTCATATTTTATTATACCTTTAGTGTAAATTTTATTGTTATTGGACTTAGAAATATTTCCGAAATCTACTGTCACGTAGGCAAATTCGCAGAAGCACAAATGAAGGTTTATCCCATGGTTAGTATGTTGTGCATTGGCATTACTGTCAATAACCTCATTATTGGAAGGGATAATTTGTCGATTTCGGAATCTAGTGTACAAAATTTTAAGTTTGATAGAAGAGTTCTTTTGTAGATTCGCTGAGAGTAACTAGACATCGGTATCTTCATAAGACACTAATAAAAATTCAATATTTGTAATAAGTTAGAATAGGCCGTAGTTGTAAGTTGTACAATAAATTCATTATATTTACAACTCGGCACTTCTATGGTCCTTCGAATTATATTTGTGGTACATTGTACAAAAAGTTTGAATCAATAATTTGAATATTTCGAACGTAAAAAACACCAGCGTTTGTTAAATTGTGATCCCCGGAACGAGATCATTGGACGGTACCTACCGCTTTTTATTATAACATTCAAGGCAAAACAGTAGAAATTCCACTTTCATCCATAAAATAAAAAAGGTACCTATATCTGCGATAATAAAAAGCAGTCACAGTTATCTTATTAAAATCTAATTCCTAACTAAACTCCTTATTAGATTTAATAGTTCAAAAAATTGAGTGTTAGAAAATTGGAAAACTATTACTTAACTCATTAATATCGAAAAAAGGGTGCATCAATGTTTTTTTAAACAATAAGACCGAAAAATCGATCTTGTTTGTTTTTCTCGATATTTTGAAGGAGATAGAAAATAATGATGCATAAACGGTTTCTATGAAAGTACCTACAAAATAAGGTTTGGGTTGAAATCATTTCATAAACAAGAAAGTTACTGTAAAGAAACATCTGAAATGAGCATTTATAATTTTTGAAATATCTATGAGTTTTGATGTACCAAAAGTGTTCCAAAGATGGGCGCAATCGGTTTAGTAGTTTTTGCAAAATCATATTTGTTTACCCCGAATTTGTTTAAAATGATAATTTTGCATTAGCTATGCAGTTGGCTAGGAAAGATGATTTTCCTTCATGAACTTAAATCTACAAAAAAATGCAGATATTTAAATTATTAAAACTTGATGAGATCCCGATTAAAATAATTAAGTTTTAANTCGTAGAAGTAATTGCGCTACTTTTTTTGATCCTAATTTAATGCGAATTAGTGTTAGATAACGATGTCGAAAAGTTTCGACCAGGGGCGACCTAAGAATCGAGTTAGTCTTCATTATTCTGATAGAGCATTAATAATAGCATAGATAAAATTATTATTTTTGTTTATTATACGAAAACTGTCTTTCATTGCCACAAAAAAAAGACTTTCCGAACAACCCTATAAATTCACACACCTCCTGCTCTCTTGTATACTCATCATGATGATAAGAGGAGATTAGTAAATAGCACCTAGTACCTAATAATTCTATCATAAAGAAAATATTAATGAGTAATTATAACTTCTTTTTCTGAGTGTGGCCTTGGAAAAATGCAAGACTCTTTATATTAGCGAGACCATGACTGAATGAACAAGACCAAAATCAAGACTGAACGAACAAGACAAGACTAAAACCAAAACCGAATATGCAAGACCAAGACCAAATACACAAGTCTAATGTGTGGATAACAAATTGTTCAAATACAGAGACAAACTAATTTTTTTTTGATATCTTTTACTTCTTTCGGGTACCTTAATATAAGGAAGACCAAGAGTTAACACGCAAAACCAAGACCAAGACCGAGACTACACTAGCAAGGTCAAGACCAAGACTAGAAGTATTTGAGCAAGTCCAAGACCAAGTCTTGGTACTGGTCTTGCTTTGTATCTCAATAAGCTGAAAGTAAAACATCGAAAAACAATTGATTATGTTGGAAATACTTTAGGTTTTTCTTGTGTTTAATGTTTTCTATCAAACCCTTACCGAAAGCACGACATTTTTCCCTGATTTTAGGGACGAAAGCACAACATTCTCTCCTGAGTAAAAAAATCGTATTTACTGCTTATTAGGAAAGGATTTTAGCATCCTCTACGTGGTAGTTAATGGTAAAATGTTTTCCTAAATAAACCGTAAATGCGGATCCTTCTTTCTTGTCCTTGAAATTGTCCTTTCGGGGCAAGGATATGGTAAAAAAACATATACGGGCCTTGGGAAGAAAATAGGTCACCCCTTCCGGGAGTTTATCGCTCTCGCTTTCGGTTCGGGTTGTTGCATTTCACACCCGGAAGGAAATGCTGTACCTTCTTCCCTCGATGCGTAATATAATATTATGAAGATGGAATAAGTACGTAAAATTTACAAAAACTTTGTAATCATTTCAAAGTTCGTGTTTTTTGAGTTGCATAAGGACGTCGAGTACCGTCGCAAGCATCCGAGGTGTGTTCACAGAAATTATTAAACCGTTAGTTCTTTACACCGCGAAGGCGTGACCACCATACGCTTATTAGTCTTTTATGTGCATACTAATGAATATTACTGGTTGATTGAGGCTTTTTTCTTCAGGTTCGGATGTTACTTTTGAAAGGCATGGGATATTTCAGTTCGGAAACTATTTTAATTAATTCGAACATGCACTCCTGCAATTCAGACAGTTCTGTACATAAAAAAATATTCTTTCATAACTATAGTCT
Organism: Agrilus planipennis; assembly: GCF_000699045.2. Lineage (NCBI taxonomy): Eukaryota > Metazoa > Arthropoda > Insecta > Coleoptera > Buprestidae > Agrilus > Agrilus planipennis. Next base: position 161,753 of record NW_020439432.1, on the reverse strand, counting down.
CCAACATTCAAGACATGTTATTGCATAATCATAGTTATATACAAAGGATTCATTTTCATGGCTTAAATGTCCATTTAAATTTATTTAAATTTTTGTCGACATTTTTTATTGTGTCGGATGTTAAATTTTGTATAAATTTCCCGTGGAATTGTTAATTTATTGCTCGGTAAAATTTCATGCCTTGCATAGAAATAACACTATGTAAAGTACCTATTCATTGGTTATCGTTACTGTGTTCGTATTTTGAAATAAAATAAAATTTCCTATTGAGATATTCCCGTGTTCGAGCATTTCTACAAAGTTATTATAGTTATGCATACTGTCACCGCTACTTTTTAATCTATACATCGAAGACGCGATCAACATCAGTAAAGACACTACAACTGTAGGGATAGATATACAGGGGCAAAAGATTAGTATGCTTAGATTTGTAGATGATATAGCAGTATTAACATCTAACAAGGAGGAGTTAGAGATTACTTTAAATAAAATTGAAATGGTACTGACAAAACAGTGCTGCAAAAAATAGGGAAAGAGCGAATATATAGGAGTCGAAAAATTAGAAGAAGCCGATTTTAGGTATCTAGAAAGTAAGCCATCAGGACGAAAGGAGTAGTAGGGATATAAAGCAGAGGATAGCGCAGGGTCGAGTCGCCTTCAATAAAAAGAAGTCACTTCTATGCTCGCGAACGGTTAATTTAGAAATTTGAAAAAGGTTGTTAAAGGTGTATGTTTGGAGCATGGCGCTTTATGGGTGCGAAACATGGATAGTGGGCGCAGCGGTAAAGAAAAGGTTGGAAGCATTCGAAATGTGGTGTTACAGGCGAATGATGAGGATATCGTGAATAGAGAAGGTTAGAAATGAAGAGGTATTAGAAAGAATAGGAAAACAAAGGTTTGTATAGAAGTTAATAAGATAAATAGGCGAGATAGGTTGTTAGGACATCTTCTTAGACATGAAGGTCTAGTCAGAGACATATTAGAGATAGAAACGGAATTTAGGTAGGTAGACCTAGATTAGATTACTGTTCGCAAATAGTCAAGAATGTGGGTTGTTCTAGTTTTAGGGAAATGGGAAGATTAGCTCAGGATAGGAAAAAGGGGAGGTGCATGTCCAACCAGTCTTAGGACTTACGACCTTATGAAATTTATAGTTAGTCGTCCAATAAATTTTTTAATTGAAGTCACTTTGTTCAATGGTGGACAAGTAATAGTAACACGTGTGGATGGCATTGGTTTTATAAAAAATTCTATACCATTTGGGTATACATATATACATTGTGATGTTAGGCAGTCGGAGAGTCCTCGGACTTAAAAAATAGCATTGCATATGTAGTCAGTGGAACATGGGTCACCTTTGTAATAAGCGGGTATTTTACTTCTAGACTATGATGTTTTCTATTGGAATTAATTCATTTAAATTATATTTTATCTGCTGTAACGGTAACACACACAAATGATTTTTTACTAAGAAAACCTACCAAAAGTTTCAATGATATTAAGATTGCGTTACATGTAGTCCTTGTTATGCTAAAGCTGTCTAACCATCACAATTTTAGGTCGATAACGATCCGAAAACATATCATTATTTACATCGAATAGCGTGTATTATTATAGGATTTTGTTCACTTTTTTAATTCATTAATAAGAAATAGGAATGGTTTAAATGAATTAGTAATGCCTTTTTAAGACCTTGAATTTGGCACGTTTTTTAAAAAAATTCGTGTTCTAATCTGCTAGAGGAAATCAGTAGAATGCAGATTCTGATACGCCCATCTGATAATGACATAGAATAAACGAGAACACTTTTGAATTCTGCAGTATTCCTTTCATCTATAAACAAGGTTAACATACTTATGTACACACACACATATACCTATATATATATATACATAAGTATGATCACAGTCCGAAACTTTTGTTGATCTAAAATTTCAATTTTAAAGTTTAATTGGTTTACCTACTACGTAAATTAATTTTTTTACTGTATTATAATAGTTATTACGTACGGATACGGAACGTATGTACATAGAATGGACGCACTGCTTTACTTTTAGGATATCCATTCTGCTGTTTACTGATGACCGAACTAACGTCTGGTCTGTTCGAAATAATTAGAGTGTTAGATCGTTCAACCTCGAAAATTTTAACGTACCGTAAAATTTAACTGCTATAGACATTTAGAGTTAGGATAACAATCAGGGTCACCAACTTTTCAGGAAGTAAAATTGACTAGTCTTTAGTAAGACGAAAACTGAAATGGAGAAGTCTTAAAATAGATCGAATTTTACTTTATGATAAGAAATTTTATGATTCAGATCAAAAAATTATATTATTTTGATTTTTAATTCGATTGCAAGCTCAAAGTTCAATTCGTCTCAAATTGATCAATTCACACAAAAACTATAACTATATATAACTTCATGATGCTTTTATGATAAGATCGTCAGTCCTAAAACTGGTTGGTCACGTACCTCCACCCTTTCTTGTCCTGAGCTAATTTTTACATTTCCATAAAACTAGAACATCCTTAAATAATTGTGTGCAGTAATCTAATTTAGGTCTACCTCCCATCTTGTTCTGGTTCCAATACATCTCTTACTAGCCCTTCATAGTTTATTTCAGGTAATTGTTCAGAATTGGGGTTCCAGACCAAAATCGCTCCAAAAATTTTTTCATCGATTTCCGGTCGTTCCACCTAATAGAAGTACATATTAGAAGGTGGATAATTATCTGCATTGATGATGTTATTGTTTGATTGGGTAGATTTATAACAGATTGGAGTTTAATTAATGCCCCTGCCCGCCGGAGGTGGATTTGTATGTTGTAGTATTTTATTCACAGAAAGCATTACTTTTTTATTAAAAACTGATTCCCCCCTTTTAATATCTGTTTTTATCATGTAGAACGACCAGAAATCGATGAAAAAAATTTTTAAGCGATTTTGGTATTTTGTTTTATCTACGACAGGAAATAATTATTTTTTCGAAAAAATAAAAAATATTTTTTTATTTATGAGATCAGAAAACTGTCTCCCCCGCCTTCTAATATGTAATTTTATTATGTAGAATGACCGGAAATCGATGAAAAAAATTTTGGAGCAATTTTGGTCTGGAGCCCCAATTCTGGACAATCTTGCCTATTTCTTGTTGACTTCCATAACGCCCTCTGTTCACAAGCATAAAAGCGACTTCTTTTTATTAATGATGACTCGTCCTTGTGTCATCTTCTGTTAAATATATAAATTTACTGCTCCTTCCAACCTGAGTTATCTGACTGCGCCAATCTGTCAAACAAGAATTAAAATATCATTGGTTGATTGCTTCAGCAATTGTTTTTGAGTGGGACTTAAAGATCCATTTTGGAAGTGGTGAGGGTGGTATTAAATAGAAAGCCCTCTAGAATGAAATTGTGAATCACTAACTATAGTGGTTTTACACACACCTAATGCTGGTTATCTATAGTATCCGGCAAAATCACTATCCGGTTCGTCACCTCTGATACACGTAGTACCTACTTAATTTCATTCACACATCCAATGGTATGCATCCCATGGGTTCGATTGTTCTAGGGGAGTACAAGCCCTGTCCGTCGTACGTCTTAATCTTTGTCAACTCTACTAATACTGTATGCATTTGAAATTCATGTGATAAAAGCTTCCTAAAGTCGCTTAAACTTTTTTCTGTGGTGTGTACCTAATACGTTTGTAGAGGTAGTATGATCTGTATGTCAATTAACAGATCAAAGAAATCTTGTTTCGTTCGGTTTTCCTTTTATAAAACGAAGGATGTTACTTACTTATATAGTACATTCCTTATACATACAAGCAGGTAAATGGATATTACAAAGTAAGAGAACGTTATTAACCTGCCTTTCCGTTTATATTTCGAATCGAAGGCGCCAATATCCGGCGTGAACTTGACTTACAGCTGGCGATAAGTTAGTTACATATAGCTGACTTTGTACAACGCATAAGTACTCGTATATTATAAAAGAGTATCTGTGTCTCTTTCTCTTTCTCGCAAGTTTACGGAATCGTTTGTTCGAGTGAGAACGGCATCAAATTAACGACGGCCGACGCGAATTAATCGCGTTGGTTACCTTCAGATGGCCATTGCCAAGACGACGGACATACACATTTACTTGTGTATCTAAGTATATGTGTATCGTATATTAAAGGACGATGAGATGATCGCATTTTGTTTTTGTAAAATAACTGGCTACTTAACGGGAGTCAGGACAGTATCGACTGTGACGATTTGTTTTACATAAAGTCCTACTGCCGTCCTTAATACAGGTGAATCGAAAGGGAATCTATCTTGTAGAATTTGCATTGTTATAAACATATTTCTAACTCGTGTCTCAGTCTTGGTCTTGGTCTTGCAGCAAGAGTCTTGCAAGTCTTGCAATTACCTATTAGTCTATTACTATTTATTAAAGTTTACTTTAAATCCTAGAAAAACGTATTAGAATTGGAACATTGTGAGCTTGAATGAATATAGCCATAGTAAAGATCAAGCAGATTAATAAATAACTGAAGATTTGATAAGAAATTCGAAAAATCAACTGACCTATATGTCGTTTTCCATGGAAGTAACTGTTTCTTAATAAACATTTATGATCCTTGCTTTCTACCGCGCCGCCTCGCCACGTGCCGGCTCTATGATAAGGAT
>NW_020439432.1:150418-155346 GCF_000699045.2 Agrilus planipennis | reverse complement strand
ATGCGAATTAGTGTTAGATAACGATGTCGAAAAGTTTCGACCAGGGGCGACCTAAGAATCGAGTTAGTCTTCATTATTCTGATAGAGCATTAATAATAGCATAGATAAAATTATTATTTTAGATGGATTTAAGCAGTAAGAGAAAAGTTATCTATCGTATATTAAATTATAAAGATATTTACTTGAATGTACGAGCATGTTGAATATTTTAGTTAAAAAATCACAGTTTTTAGTGAAAGGGACCTATAAAATGACATATTTATAGTGAGTCGTCCTTAGTTCGGATACTCTACGATAAATATCGCAAATTCATATGATTGTCCACAGGTACGTTGGGAGTGGTTAGAAAATGCTAACGATTTCAGGATGCTGCTAGGATACCTACTGGATAGGGCTGGGAAATTTTTTGAGTAATAGTTAATGAGAATGACAATAATACAGGCGTACAATAATCATACATTCTAGTCTAGCTGTTAAGGAACCTTAGTTGTGATATGCCGACGCAGGGCATAAACATTTTCATATTTTATTATACCTTTAGTGTAAATTTTATTGTTATTGGACTTAGAAATATTTCCGAAATCTACTGTCACGTAGGCAAATTCGCAGAAGCACAAATGAAGGTTTATCCCATAGTTAGTATGTTGTGCATTGGCATTACTGTCAATAACCTCATTATTGGAAGGGATAATTTGTCGATTTCGGAATCTAGTGTACAAAATTTTAAGTTTGATAGAAGAGTTCTTTTGTAGATTCGCTGAGAGTAACTAGACATCGGTATCTTCATAAGACACTAATAAAAATTCAATATTTGTAATAAGTTAGAATAGGCCGTAGTTGTAAGTTGTACAATAAATTCATTATATTTACAACTCGGCACTTCTATGGTCCTTCGAATTATATTTGTGGTACATTGTACAAAAAGTTTGAATCAATAATTTGAATATTTCGAACGTAAAAAACACCAGCGTTTGTTAAATTGTGATCCCCGGAACGAGATCATTGGACGGTACCTACCGCTTTTTATTATAACATTCAAGGCAAAACAGTAGAAATTCCACTTTCATCCATAAAATAAAAAAGGTACCTATATCTGCGATAATAAAAAGCAGTCACAGTTATCTTATTAAAATCTAATTCCTAACTAAACTCCTTATTAGATTTAATAGTTCAAAAAATTGAGTGTTAGAAAATTGGAAAACTATTACTTAACTCATTAATATCGAAAAAAGGGTGCATCAATGTTTTTTTAAACAATAAGACCGAAAAATCGATCTTGTTTGTTTTTCTCGATATTTTGAAGGAGATAGAAAATAATGATGCATAAACGGTTTCTATGAAAGTACCTACAAAATAAGGTTTGGGTTGAAATCATTTCATAAACAAGAAAGTTACTGTAAAGAAACATCTGAAATGAGCATTTATAATTTTTGAAATATCTATGAGTTTTGATGTACCAAAAGTGTTCCAAAGATGGGCGCAATCGGTTTAGTAGTTTTTGCAAAATCATATTTGTTTACCCCGAATTTGTTTAAAATGATAATTTTGCATTAGCTATGCAGTTGGCTAGGAAAGATGATTTTCCTTCATGAACTTAAATCTACAAAAAAATGCAGATATTTAAATTATTAAAACTTGATGAGATCCCGATTAAAATAATTAAGTTTTAACGACTTCAGTTCTCTAACAAAAAATATAATAAAAAAGCGACTCGCTACGAGATGATCCAGAACTGAAAATATATGTATATTAAACGCAATACATACATTGTTGCATATGTGTTCTCGTTTCTCATCTATTTTATTTTAATTAATGTACCTGTAAACAGGTTGTTTTTATTTAGTCTATTTAATTTCAGTTAATAACGAGCCACTTTATGTTCTTATCCTTGGTGTAGGTACCAACTGCTGTTAGAAAAATTACGTTTAAATTGCAATCCAAAGGTTTTTAATGTAAGAAGAATATTATTTCATCAATATATATGAACTTAAAAGTTATAAACGTTAATTAGAATTTGCTCGCAGCTCTCTGGATCTTTTTATCATTTGTCGTAAAAGAAGAAAGATGGTACATTATTCAGACCCTAGTTCTTTATCACTCCTATCAACGATTTTTGAAAAATGTTATTCTTACATGCTAAGTTTCTTCTACTTTAGTGAGTTCTTTCCCAACTAGAAATTTGAGGGGGGTGGAGGTAGGGTCCCTAAGTGGGTAGCCACATTGGCTCTTGTGGAAACGCCGACATAATTGCGAGAGTATTTTCAAACTAAGTTGCCTCTTAAGACCCATATGAAAAACCTATAAGGCAATCCTCATTTTAGTATCACTACTTTTTTGGGATTTTCACGAGAAATGTACGGGGAAATCCCTATATCGGCAAGCCCCTCATTAGTCGCACGAGGCCCGCACACTACATGGGGCATGCCCCCTATAAATTCTAGTTGGGTTCATTTCCTATTTCGTCGCCAGTTAAACACGTCCGTTTGGACTGACGGGTCCCTCTATGGATGGTGCATACCATAGTCAACATTGTTACAGTGTAATTTCAGTTGTAGTTATTAGTATTAGGGATAATTATACAATATTTAGCATGGTGTANTTTTATCATTTGTCGTAAAAGAAGAAAGATGGTACATTATTCAGACCCAAGTTCTTTATCATTCCTATCAACGATTTTTGAAAAAGGGACGAGAAAAATTGTTCAGAACCGAATCCGAACTTGAATGCAAAATGTTATTCTTACATGCTAGGTTTCTTCTACTTTAGTGAGTCCTTTCCCAACTTGAAATTTGCGGGGGGTGGAGGTAGGGTCCCTAAGTGGGTAGCCACATTGGATCTTGTGGAAACGCCGACATAATTGCGAGAGTATTTTCAAACTAAGTTGCCTCTTAAGACCCATATGAAAAACCTATAAGGCAATCCTCATCTTAGTATCACTACTTTTTTGGGATTTTCACGAGAAATCTACGGGGAAATCCCTATATCGGTAAGCCCCTCATTAGTCGCATGAGGCCCGTACACTACATGGGGCATGCCCCCTAGAAATTCTACTTGGGTTCATTTCCTATTTCGTCGCCAGTTAAACACGTCCGTTTGGACTAATGGGTCCCACTATGGATGGTGCATATCATAGTCAACATAAGCTCTTGAGCATGAAATTTATCCCTTTAAATATGCCAATTAGGGAAACCTTTTTCACCATAACCTGACATAAACTCTTGTTGAATGGTACTTCATAGAAGCCAATCCGAGAATCCTTCGTCACATGTGAATCAGGGTCCTACCAGTGGGCGTTAAGTCTCAATCAGTATCATACGCCGATCGTATTAAAAACACTATTAAATTATTACCAAACTTAGGTTATGAATTCGTCTATTTATTTACACTACTGTTGATATTTCACTATTCACTGCGCTATTTATTTCACTTCTACTACTGTCAATTTATTTCTGGATTCACTTCTGTAACGGTCCATTGATTTTTTCCTCTTTCGGCGATCGTCTCTTCCTTTAAATACTCTTGTTTACTTCCGGGAACCTTCTGGAAACATCCGGATAGTTTATTTTTTCTTTGAACTGTTTAACTGCTTCCCCAGAACGCAGATACGACACACACATTTACAAATACGGCGCACATGAAGAAAGGCGCCCGCGGCTAGTCGGCGAATCGATAAGCTGTTCACGCAGACAAACACACTCGTGTTCGCTACAGTATATTATCTGTGAAACAATCAACAACATCAAAAGATTGGTGATTTTTAATAATAAATTCCAATTAAACGTCAACATTTTGGTCATCGTTAGTTAGTTCCATCTTTTGCCCTAACACCTTAATAATCAGGTGATTCTTTCGTGAGTGGAGATAGTCCCACAAAATGACGATACAAACGTATCCTTACGCTAAAACCGTAGATAGGTTTTACGTTTTATTACATAGTGGTTTTTAACATGCGTTTAACATACTTTAGTACACTGCGCCTTTTAATCCATTAAAGGGAACGAGGCGTCTTGTAATTTCTCCCATTATGAGCGGCTAATAGGCGAGAATTGTATACCTACACTCACCTAATTTCCATAGCGCGACGACAAGCCATAATCCTTAATTGCTGTTATTGTTCGTAACGGCATGTACGGCAGCGGCGGGCGTATTGTTTCCCGATTGGAAGACCAAATTTGTCGACGCGATTTTTTCGAAATCACTAAGATAATCCGCTACCCAGTTACACCCATTTCTGTAGAGGTAACGTGGGGTAATAATGCTCATCGTTGGGTAATATGAACTAGTTAACTTTCTTATGACGCCGGCTGCTGAACTGAACGGTGGGCGATATTCTTTTGTTTGTTTGGGTGTTAGGTATTTTGTTTTTCTTTTGTGTTTTTGTACAGGGTGTCCCATCACGTCGGAATTCGTCTGTTATTCTGGTAGAACAAGGGCTTAACAAATTCTCTTTTACATTGCGGAAAAAAATATACTGCAAATATTACAGCTTTATCCTGTTGGTTTATTACTGTTTCACGCCTTAACTATTCAATCGATTATCTTGAAATTTTGTACACACATTGTCAGGAGTACAGAAAAGAACGTAGAGTACCTTTTATTCAGAAAAAAAAAAACAATGTTTCCAAGGGACCGAAAAATTAATTTTATGTGGTCGTCGACAATCTCTGACACGTACGAGGGTGGATTGATAAGTTTCCGGCCTAACCAAGAGATGACGCCACTAGGCCTACCTTGAGGTGACATTCTATAGTACCATCCTTGGATAGCTTGTAGCTATAGTTTCAGCCCGATCTCCTTGCTAGTGTAGGTTTGACAGCACGCTGAACAAGACGCCTCTGTGGTTTTCGTAAAAATGGAAAAGCAGGAAAATCGTGCTGTCATCAAATACTTTTATTTGAAGGGGTTAACGCCGAAGGAAATTAAAAAAG
>NW_020439432.1:146929-148377 GCF_000699045.2 Agrilus planipennis | reverse complement strand
TCTCTTCCTTTAAATACTCTTTTGTTTACTTTCGGGAACCTTCTGGAAACATCCGGATAGTTTATTTTTTCTGTGAACTGTTCAACTGCTTTCCCAGAACGCAGGTACGACACACACATTTACAAATACGGCGCACATGAAGAAAAGCGCCCGCGGCTAGTCGGCGAATCGATAAGCCGTTCACGCACACGTATGCCCGATCGCACACAAACACACTCGTGCTCGCTACAGTATATTAACTGTGAAACAATCAACGACATCAAAAGATTGATGATTGTTAATAATAAATTCCAATTAAACGTCAACATTTTGGTCATCGTTAGTTAGTTCCATCTTTTGCCCTAACACCTTAATAATCAGGAGATTCTTTCGTGAGTGGAGATAGCCCCACAAAATGACGATACAAACGTATCCTTGCGCTAAAACCGTAGATAGGTTTTACGTTTTATTACATAGTGGTTTTTAACATGCGTTTAACATACTTTAGTACACTGCGTCTTTTAATCCATTAAAGGGAACGAGGCGTCTTGTAATTTCTCCCATTATGAGCGGCTAATAGGCGAGAATTGTATACCTACACTCACCTAATTTCCATAGCGCGACGACAAGCCATAATCCTTAATTGCTGTTATTGTTCGTAACGGCATGTACGGCAGCGGCGGGCGTATTGTTTCCCGATTGGAAGACCAAATTTGTCGACGCGATTTTTTCGAAATCACCAAGATAATCCGCTACCCAGTTACACCCATTTCTGTAGAGGTGACGTGGGGTAATAATGCTCATCGTTGGGTAATATGAACTAGTTAACTTTCTTATGACGCCGGCTGCTGAACTGAACGGTGGGCGATATTCTTTTGTTTGTTTGGGTGTTAGGTATTTTGTTTTTCTTTTGTGTTTTTGTACAGGGTGTCCCATCACGTCGGAATTCGTCTGTTATTCTGGTAGAACAAGGGCTTAACAAATTCTCTTTTACATTGCGGAAAAAAATATACTGCAAATATTACAGCTTTATCCTGTTGGTTTATTACTGTTTCACGCCTTAACTATTCAATCGATTATCTTGAAATTTTGTACACACATTGTCAGGAGTACAGAAAAGAACGTAGAGTACCTTTTATTCAGAAAAAAAAAAACAATGTTTCCAAGGGACCGAAAAATTAATTTTATGTGGTCGTCGACAATCTCTGACACGTACGAGGGTGGATTGATAAGTTTCCGGCCTAACCAAGAGATGACGCCACTAGGCCTACCTTGAGGTGACATTCTATAGTACCATCCTTGGATAGCTTGTAGCTATAGTTTCAGCCCGATCTCCTTGCTAGTGTAGGTTTGACAGCACGCTGAACAAGACGCCTCTGTGGTTTTCGTAAAAATGGAAAAGCAGGAAAATCGTGCTGTCATCAAATACTTTTATTTGAAGGGGTTAACGCCGAAGGAAATTAAAAAAG
>NW_020439432.1:130432-144289 GCF_000699045.2 Agrilus planipennis | reverse complement strand
ATTATTTTATTAATATTTTATACTTATCAAGTAAAGCGACTGTAACATAAAAATACCAGGTTAATCCGTTCAGGCGCTTCTACATTTTAAAAATTAAACTATGTAAAGTATAACCGGTAGAAAATTATCCCTAATTTACCCTATTTCAATCAAGTACTATCTGACAATAGAATTACTTACGTGCGATATGGCGAAGGAGAGTGTGGCCAATAGTGTGCGCGGCGCTGTACCATTCCGTGCACACTTCATTAGTCCCTGGTATTATTCTCTTTCGCTCTCGACCCAGAGCACTGCCAGGTCGCAAACAAAAGCTAATGACCTAAAGCAGTGACTAAATTACGGGGCCAACAAAAGGACTCGTTGTGTTCTTCCGAACCAGGAAACGAACAAGCTTTTTGCACTTTCATTAAACACGCGGGCGTTAACTACAACGCAAACTACACCTTGGAACATACGTCGTATCGCGTCGCGTCGTCTGTAAATAGACGCGCACGGAAATATCGGGAAATAACGGCCGAATCTCATTTAACAAGTTAAACATTGCATTTACACCAAATTTGGCAAAGAGACCGTGTTTTTTCCACAAGAAGAAGGTAGAATGCACGATTAATGCTAGAGAATAATTTCCCGAATACCACAGGATAGCGACGACGGCCTGAGATCGCTTAATCAAAAGTTGATTGCTTTAATAGTAGTTATTAAATAATGAACCGATCTAGTAAATTTAGGTCAGGCACATTTTTGTTTCGGCGATAACTAAAGAATAGACGATAAAATTGATCGATAAATGAAAAATAATTCTTTACTCTTATAATATAACTAGTGACCCGCCCCAGCTTCGCACGGGTGCAATGCTGATACTAAATATATTTTTGTTTTGTTTAGATTCTTTAAATCTTCAAAACATACCCCCTGAACATAGTAAATATACTACAGAATGTCTTTATATACAACATTCACAGTTTTTTATCATTAGACAATACAAACCGGCCTCCCGGCCGGCACCGCCGCAACCGCTATGTTCCTGCATTTTAAATATGTAATATCTTCGAAAATATTCGTTTAAATTACATGCTGTAAAGGGCCATATTGATCTATATAAATGCACAATGTATTTAAAAGTACTTAATTGGATAAGGATTAATGCTGTATTGCCTACAATCGCTTCGTAAATAAGTCATTATTTCTCATAAAAAGTAAAGGATAAGAATGGTTATTGTGGGTTATCCCTAAGAAATAGACATATACCATCGCGGACCTTTTTGTAGACCCTTTTAAGCTGTACAATACTGTAGTACATTATTTTGATCTATCTCGTAGGGTTCAGCCAGCGTTTGCAATGTAAGCGCAAAAAATGTGTTTATTTACGACATCACATTAGAAACCTCTAAAATTATCAGTGTTTCCGTACTATATTATGCATGTATTATACATATAAACCTTCCTCTTGAATCACTCTATCTTTAAAAAAAAAAAACGCATCACAATCCGTTGCGTAGTTTTAAAGATTTAAGCATACATAGGGACAGACAGCGGGAAAGCGACTTTGTTTTATACTATGTAGTGATAAGGGTAGAAGACGAAAAATTAGAAGAAGTGGTTGATCTAGGAAGTCAGATAAGTCAGGACGGAAGAAGTAGTAGGGATATAAATCAGAGGGTAGCGCAGGGTCGAGCCGCCTTTAATAAAAAGAAGTTACTTCTATTTAGAAATTAAAAAAAAGATTGTTAAAGGTGTATGTTTGAAGCGCGGCGCTGTACAGGTGCGAAACATGGGTGGTGAGCGCGGCGGAAAAGAAAAGGTTAGAAGCGTTCGAAATTTGGTGTTACAGGCGAATAATGAGGATACCGTGGATAGAGAAGGTTAGAAATGAAGAGGTATTAGAAAGAGTAGGAGAACAGAGGGCTCTATGGAAGTCAATAAGAAATAGGCGAGATAGGTTGGTAGGATACCCATGAAGGTCTAGTCAGAGACATATTATAGGCAGAAACGGGAGTTAGGAGGGGTGGCGATAGACCTAGATTAGATCACTGTTCGCAAATAATTAAAGATGTGGGATGTTCTAGTTTTAAGGAAATGCGAAGCTTAGTTTAGGATAGCAAGGAGTGGAGGTTCGTGTCCAACCAGTCTTAGGATTGACGACCTTATGATGATGATGACAATATAAGATTGATCATTTCGAATCAGTATCTTATTTTGTTTTCCATATAAAAGCTCAAAACCAAATCCATAAAAGTTCGATTGTTGAGAAATGGAGTTTTTAGACTTCGATTCTTTTATGAATCGATTATTCTGGCTTCGATTTTCATCGAATTAGTCATATTGCATTATTTTGTTGAGAGGACGGTAGACTATTTATTATTGATAATATATGTGTAGGGTTGTTGTTCATATTTGTCTCGTTGTAGTAGATGTTATGTAAAATGAACGAAAAGATCAGTCAGGTTTGGTCCTTGTATTAATTACATGTATGTGTCAGGAAAAATCTTTCTTGTTAGGTGATAAATAATAATCGATATGGAGGTATCCTTAACAAATGCTGTAAAAGATAGTCAACAATAAATCTATACCATTATTTGAAGGTCAATCCAACATTTCTTGGTATGGCTATAATAAATGGGTACATGCTCTATTAATTTATTTATTTATGTAGTTAATTTGAACGTTTATGTAATGAAAATGTATGGCAGAAAGAAAAAGAACGCGATTCTGGACATCGTGATTCTTTTACGTTTTGAAATGGACTGGTTCAGCACGATACAATATTAATAACATACATTAGTTTAAATGGGCGTTTAGATTTTTTTTCTTGAGATCATTTTATCAATACCAGCGGGTCCGACAGGTTCGCTATTATTCATTATTTCGATAACGATTTAATACGAGAGAGGATTTGTATACTTCGGTTGGTCGAGATACGTCTCAGCCAGAGATTTCGTTGCCGTAGTTAATAGGCAAAGTAACTAAAATATGACACGATTTTTTAATTCTTTTTTCGGATCATTAAAATTCCAACGACCGACGAAATTCGAGCTTGGAGTTGAATGACACCGCGGCGCAGGACGAGCACAAGAAGAAGAAGAATAAGAGAAGAACACAATCACACCATCGTCATCATCATTATAATCATTTTCAATGCCATGTCAGTCTGTCCGTCCGTCGCGTCGGTATCTATCTGTTGTCGATGAAACGAAAAGAAACGCCTACACGTATCTGCTCGCATACGAATGTCATTGTTAAAACGGAAAACGTAACGTAAAAAAAATAATTGCGTGCAACGTATTATGGAAGTTTTACGGACATGCTTCAGGAACTTTCTTCGGTTACTGTAGACTGGCGACGCACTGTGGTCCAGTTTTAGATAATGATTTGTTTGAGTTACTGAAAGTGTTTTGTTTATAAAATTTAAAAGGTTATTTAAAAAATTGGTCAATACTATGGATGTTTGAAATCATTTTACATACATACCTAGCTATCTTCTTTATATTTATGACTCTAGCCTAGGTACAGATATGTGAAGATAATTTGTTCGGTTAAATAATCATCTCATGTTTTGACTTTTTGGAATTAGCTGACTATTGAAACGCCTACTGTATCTTATGCTTACATTTGAAATCCAGGGAGTACCTTCGACATGTAGGATGCTCCTTTGATATCTAGGATTTTCCTTCGATATTAAGTCGAGATTTTTAATTCAAAATCACCAATCTTTTGACGAGTTAAAATGTTCCTAGGTGTTACGCATCCTCGACAAATGTTCCATCAGTCCAAATTTGAACGGGTTATACTAGTTATTTGACAACTTTTTCACCTGGGCACTGTATAATAAACTATTCTGAATAGCTACAGGGTGCACGATAATATTGCAGAAAATTTGCAGCTTTTCTTACGTAAAACAAAATGTTAATGTAAGTCCAAAAAAATTAATAGATACAGATTATATTCCATATGATAAAACTTCGGATCGTTGCACCACTGTGCTGTGCAGTGACTGAAAATAATCACCTGTGTAAATAAACGGCAATTTGTTTCTCCTTATTATATTAAGTAACAGACAGAAAAAATGGAAATACCATGCTAGTTGTTGTCTCTTGTTAGGCATTGTTTTTGAACTTTTACAGACCTTGCTATTTTATTATCAACGGCAACGGTATCCTGTTATTTGTCCTTTAATTGGCGTTTTTATTTATTTTAGAGCTACATAACAACCAGCGGGCCGTTATTATTTAGAAATATTCATCATCATCATAAGGTCGTCAGTCCTCAGACTGGTTGGACACGCACCTCCACTCTTTCCTATCCTGAGCTAATCTTCGCATTTCCTTAAAACTAAAACAACCCACATCCTTAACTGTTTGTAAACAGTAATCTAATCTACCTCTACTCTTAACTCCTGTTTCTGTCTCTGACATGCCCTTCATGCCTGAGAAGGTGTCCTACCAACCTATCTTGCCTATAACTTATTGACCTCCATGGAATCCTGTGTTCTCCTATTCTTTCTAATACCTCTTTATTTCTAACCTTCTCTATTAGTGGTTCCTCATCATTCGCCGGTAACACCACATTTCGAACGTTTCTTTTCTTTTCCGCCGCACCCACCGTCCATGATTCGCACCCGTATGATGCCACACTCAAAACGTAAAGCTTTAACTAATTCTTTTTCGAATTTCTAAATTATTAGAAATATTAATATAAAAATATTATTGTAAAAACTGCGTGATCATGTCATTAATAGGAACAGTTTTTTGAATTTAAGAGCAAATATTAAGTGATTTGGATCATTTCTTATAAACCATTTTAGTAGAAAGTAAATGAATGAATTTATTTTTTTTTATGTTGCTGATGTTAAACTGAGTGCGTGTGGTTCACTAGGATTAAAGTTAATCCTTTTGTCCGGTATGCATGCGGTTTAATTTACACCAAAGGGAGCTAATGTAGTACTCATTAGTGTTTAAAATTTAAAAATTCCTATTTTGTGTTAAACTGAAGAGTTTATGAGAAATGTTACTCGAAAGGCTACAATTATCAATCAATCGATCGAAGAGTTCTATTGGATCGTAAAATCAGGAGAAAAAGTTAGGTCCAAGCGGCCATATCCATTTTCTTTTTGAATGTTACGAATATTCCACAATAACTATAATTAATTAGCTGGGGCCAAATAAGGGGCTTATCGTCACCCCTCCTCTCGAAACAGTAAATTGGTCGAAGCTTGTTAACTTTTTAGTTGGATCATTTATTAACTCTTTTTTATGGTGAATTGTCTACTTAAATCTAGGAAAGTGCTTGCCCTTGAAGTAAATAAAGAATAGAATAAATAATAAACGTTTTGTAAATTTGTTCCAATAAAAAAAATGTCAGATTTAATGTTGACATTATTCTCTTTGATTAAATAAAATGTCAGAACGATTATATTCGCCCGAATGGAACGCCTTTTAATAAGAAAATTACGAAACGACTGTTTTGGTCCAACGATATTACAGGTGCATTGAGAGGTTCTAAGGACGCGATTGATGTCTGTTATTATGCCAAAGTTGAACGAAGTGTCTGTAGAATACGACAGTACCTGCAACATTATTACTGTTGTGTATGTATAATACCTACAGTATTACGTTTAAGATCCGTCGTTCTTGGGTTAAATGTCGTTGCGCGACCTTTTCGCATTGTATCGCGAGCACGACGACAATGTAAGCGAGTTTGTCGCAGATACACCCCAATTAAACGGCACTGTCAAAATAAAACCTATTTCTAAATGAACAGAGAAGATTCAAATATAATCGCTTCATGTGTTCGAGTCCTATTCATCAATTCGTTTCACTCAAAATTCAGTTTCTTTTTAACGTCTCCTTTTTTTCAAATAATAGTTTCTTTCAGAATTTATTTTTTTTTGTTTCTATTTCGAGAAGGGTTTGTTTTGTGCCTGTGCGTAAAAATATTGTTATGGATGACACTGTAATAAATCTCAAGATTAAATGTGTACACAAATTGGTCAGGGTTGACAGCAACAAGGCTGTCATGACTATTGTGATGTGCAGGTCCATGGAGGACTCAAAGATGTAATTAGTTTTGGTGGTGAAGCTTTATTTTGCACTGCTAATAAATAATTAGTAGCAAGATATTGCGGGATACGACCCCCTTAGTTAGTGATCCTCTTTTTTCCAGTCGTGAAACCTTTTTTAGTTATTATTTGGTATGCTTGAAGCGCGGCGCTGTACAGGTGCGAAACATGGGTGGTGAGCGCGGCGGAAAAGAAAAGGTTAGAAGCGTTCCAAATGTGGTGTTACAGTCGAATAATGAGGATACCGTGGATAGAGAAGGTTATAAATGAAGAGGTATTAGAAAGAATAGGAGTATACAGGACTCGAAGCAAGTCAATAAGAAAAAGGCCAGATAGGTTGGTAGGACACCCTCTCAGGTAGAAAGGTCTAGTCAGAGACATATTAGAGGCAGTTAAGAGGAGTAGAAGTAGACTTATTCGCAAACAGTTAAGGATGTGGGTTGTTCTATTTTTGGGGAAATGCGAAGATTAGTTCAGGATAAGAAAAAGTGGAGGTGCGTGTCCAACCAGTCTTAAGACTGACGATCTTATGATGATGATGAAGATAAATTGGTAAATGCTTTCGCGGCTAGTAGGTGAACCGATGCTGTTATGATTCGGGTCGAAAGGCCGTTGTGTGCTGGGTTGCTTCTTACACAGTTACACAGGCCACATTTAGTATCGGAGATGGAAGGACCTCTGAAGAAGCTCGGCACTCGTGTTGGCGAAACGTTAGAAAGCAACTCCAACACACGACGTCCTTTAGACTGGAATCAGAACGGTATCAGCTAATCTTCATAAGAGCTAGACAAAATTGATATTAATAGTATTTGATTTTTTATGTTTTGATTCCTATTATTCCTAACCTGTTAATTTTCACTGTACATTCATTATACATATAACAGCTGATTCCAGCGATTTTATCTATCCTTAGTAGTGCCTATACGGGTCTTTTTACTTTGAATGTTCGAGGCTCCCTTGTATCTCGAACCATTTTTAAATTTTTTTTGTTTAAATATCTGGGTGCCAATTTTTTTTTCTTTGATGGGGTTGAAGGGTTATGAGTGTTTTTTTAGTATGAGTGCTAGATGGTTGTAAATCCTTATCTTTGGATTGACTCACTTATTAGTTCACGTGTAATAGGTTGGAGGGTTATGTTTTTTTACAGTAAGGGGAAGGAGGTTGCAGAGTATGTGTCTGTTGTTACAATGTTTTCTAGGTTTCTACTTAATAATTTTTAGAGAGTTTAAAAAACTAAAGTCTTGATAATAGACATTATAAAATTTTCTTGGTTTATAAAATAGTTAAGTAAATGGATAGACGTATGATAAATGCATGCAGTGGACAGACACAGTTAAGACACAAAGAATAAACTTATTGAAAGTTACAGCAATAACCAGAAAAAAATCCTAACTAGTAGACAAAGGAATTTTGCCAAAACTTTTTAGTTTCAGTCGAAATTATTGTGTATTTAAATAACTTTCTATAACTTTGGGGATATTTTCTCTCCTATCAAATGCTTCAAGTTTTGGCCATTTTTGACGTTAGCTATAATTGAATTTTTCCTTATCCTTGTAAAACCAATAGGTCTCGTTTTACGATGAATTACTTCCAATTTTGGTTATTCAAAATCTAAATGATAATCTACGATTGATATATCAACATGCAATATCTGAGTCTAGAGGTCTAGACCAAGAGCATCGATAGAGTAGACTACAAGGATGACGTAATCGAATTCCAGTGTAGTGGCCACTTTTATATAAAGTCAAGGATTTTCGGCGGTGGTCTTCAATACTCTACAATCATTCGATGAACTTTTGGTTTCCTTAGTGTGATAACTGATATTCTTTTGACAGGTCTTCAGCCGTTTTTTCGTAACATTTTTAATCGGTGACTGTTCTGTTGGTGTGTTCATCAAGGATTTTTAATTAAGGTGGTGTCATAACTGAACTTTTGGGATTGGTTCATGGTTTGTTTTCTTTGGTTTTCGGGTCCTCATTGAAGTATTATTAGATTTTACACATTACTTCTTTTGCTATCTTTGTTCAATTTTTTTCATTATTTCCCACTGTAATCCAAGTTTGGTCGTTGCCGAAGCGTACGAGATATGTTCCTAAGTTTTCCGTAAACAATTTTGATTTATATAAAAATGATCTTGACCTTTTTTCTCTGAATAATAATGTGCTACTAATTGAGTTATTAAAGATTCCAAACTGCATATCCTTTGCAATACATAGTTTGGAATATCTTGTATTGCAAAAAGAGTGGCAGGCCCAGTTGTTGTGTTCAGTTGTTACGTCCTTCATCTTTGTTCCACACTCTAACCTTGCCATGTCGCATGTAGTGTCGTTGAAACTCCACTGTCACTTGTATCTTCTATGTATTTTATGTATCGTTGCTACCAGAAAGCACAGCAAAACCGACGCGACGCGGCCAGACTCGACTATCGTTAGACGCTAGCGACGCTCGTCCGTCTGCTCGAATTCATGGCAAACTCGAATAGCCACCGACCGCGTCGATTGTATTCGTATTAACGGCGTCGTCGGCGTCGGACGCCAGAAGTAAATAGGTATGTTGTCGCGTGGTATACGTAGATAATGTGATGTAAGTATAATAATTATGAACGCTGAAGTGTACGTAATAACCAAGTATCGGAGATAAATAAGTGTTGAAAATTTTAGACGTGTTTGTAGGCCTTAGGTGTCCGCTGTGGGTAATACACGCCCTTATTGTTCATTTCAGGAACATGTGAGTAACCGAAATTGCAGTACAATTATTTTGATAAAAAATTGTAATGTAGAATTGAATGCGAAAGGAAACTGAGTTTTAAACCTCTATTGCCTGACTGTTTAATATATAAATAAGCGATGCAAAATTAAATGGACGATGTTTGCAGTTGTTGCAATCGACTTGTTCACTGGTGCACCGGTCATGAGTTGATTGTGCATCTCTTATTCGCTACAGACTCATGCAGTTTACTTGCTTCTGTAAATTCTGGTTCTGGACAAATTTAATATGTATTGAAACAAAATCACGGTAATTGTCCAGAACTGGGGCTCCAGACCAAAATCGTTGCAAGGTGGGGGAGACGGTTTTTTATGACTTCATAAATAAAAAAAAATTTTTTTGAATGATAATTTTTCAAAATTGCCCCAATTCTGGATAATTATCTGTATTGGTAACGTCATTGTTTGGTTAGGTAGATTTATGATAGATTGCAGTTTATACAATATTCCTGTTAGAGTATTTTATTCACAGAAAGCATTAGTTTTATTGAACATTGAACCCTCAGAAATGTATTCGATGAAAAATTTTTGGAGCGATTGGGCAGATGCCAAAAATCCAGAATTGTAGCAATTTTGAAAAATTATCATTCAAACAAATTTTTTTAATTTATGAAGTCATAAGTTCTAATATCTAAATCTATCATTTAAAATGACCGGAAATCGAAGAAAAATTTTTTGGAATAATTGAGCAGAGGCCAATCTGTCATAAATCTATACCTAACCAAACAGTTACGTTACCAATAATTCAGAATTGGAGCAATTTTGAGAAATTATTCAAAAAAAATTTTTTTATTTATGAAGTCATAACTGTCTCCTCCACCTTCTAATATCTAATTCTATTAAGTAGAATGACCGGAAATCCATGAAAAAAATTTTAAAGCGATATTGGAAGGTCTAGTCAGAGACATATTAGAGGCAGAAACAGGAGTTAGGAGGGGTAGAGGTAGACCTAGATTAGATTACTCTTCGCAAATAGTTAAGGATGTGGGCTGTTCTATAGTAGTTTTAGGGAAATGCGAAGTTTAGCTCAGGATAGGAAAGAGTGGAGGTACGTGTCCAACCAGTCTTAGGACTAATGACCTTATGATGATGATTGGTCTGGAGCCCCAATTCTGGACAATTACTAAAATCACTCTGAATTAATTCAGGTCAAAAGCAATTGTTTTTATAATCTCCCAACGTTTTTTCATCCTCAAGCGGGAAGGGGCTCCTCGAAGGTAATTGTTTAGTTAATTAGGGCAGGCGTATCATAATTTAATCCTCTTCTGAAATAACTATATCTGTTTCATGAACCAACTATAGAATTACTCTTGACCTTTGAGGAAACTCCTTATGTGAGGGTTAAACGATAGGAGATTAGGATAAAAATGGCTTTTGCCTAGCGTGATGATTTGTGACTAGGAGAAGGGTGTCCGAATAGATGTGACAACGTGACGCAATATTTCACCAATTTTATTCCTAAATTGTAGATTTTAATTTTTATTCGTGCTAAGAAGAGAACATTTTCGTTGACTTTCTTATTACTTCTTTCGGTGTTTCTTCCCTTAATATAACTTAGATACTGCTCATTGATTATCTTATAATTCTACATTAACTAACGTCTTGAAATTATTAAATAAGATATTCAACGGTTGATGGAGCTTAAGTCATCCGGCACAGCTAATGCTGGGCTACACGGTTATCCGCTACCCGGCAAAATCACTATGCGGTGCATCTCTACTGAAAAGTGTTATTGAAATGAAACTTCGTTACGCACGGTAGGGTAAGTTCGTTTCATGCGAGTTGTTATGTAACGAAATCATGCAACGGATGTCCCCCCCTACTCGGTCACGTAGTCGAATTCGTAGTGGGGATCGCTTAAGCCGTGATCGCGCTTCACTGCAACATTCGTTACAGGCAACTCCAGCATGTATAGTGTAAAATTTAAATTCATAGTGTACAAATAATACCATTAAACCAACTCCTTAACCCCTATCCCGGTACGTTTGTGTGTTTGAAGAAGTTTCACTTCAGTAGCGTGTTGTATTTTTTTTTATTTTGATATGGATTTTCATTAAGTAAAATTTGAATTTTTCTACTGCAACAAATATGTGAGTTAGACAAATGCGAATCGAACTTTTTATTCATGTTATTGCCCTTCAAAAAGTTTATACGAAGAGATAATATGTATTATAAAAATAACTGAATGATCTTGCATTCTATGGTAAAAGCATCACTAGGCAAATGTACCGTTCCAATTTTCTTAGCCCAGATTCTGTGACCGCAGCGCCATAAGAACAACAACATAACGATATTAATCGTGGGAAATGCAAGTTTGCTGACTATAATTATGGCTAGCTATTTAATTGTAGGTTCTTACAGAGTTGGGTGGAGTTATTTTGATTAATCATTTCATTATGTGCCGTTTAAAGCGAGCAGCTGCAAATTTGTAATCCTTTTAAAGCCTTCGGTCATCGGGTCATCAATAAAAGTGTGGTTAACTATATATGAATTTAAAATTTAAGACAAAGTAAAACGAACCAAGTGGCATCTAATTAGTATTCGATGAAATGAAAACAAAATTCGGTTAAAATTTCATCAATTGAAGTGGAAGAGACCAAAAAAATAGTGATTAATTTCTTATTTCATTAATTTATGATAATAATGTCTTATATTTTAAGGACAGTTTGATGTGCATATGTCTTAAGGATGTTTGGGAGGTACAATCGGAGACAAGAGTACATAAAATTAGAAATTCGTGATTAATTAGGTTTTGCAGCATATCATGAGGTAAATAAATACTATCTATACTAAAAAAAGTATACGGTTTGAGAGAAAATTTGGAATTTGACCAAAAACTTTGAATAAAATAAGAAATAACGAATAATATGGAAAATTTTTAACTGACTTTTGGCAGTGAATATGCCTTGATTTCAACTTCGAAACAAAAAAATATTTAGTTTCAATCTCTATTAATAATGAGCGTAAAACTTTTTAATATGTTTAAATAATAATTAAAACTTTAAAATTGCATTTATTTCAGACAATTATAAATATTATCATTATATTATCAAGTAAAAACGAGATTTTCAGCTAATTTTTCATTTTTTCCTCGATAACCATTTAGTGAATTTGAATAACCTTACGCTAAAGTGATTCTCCAGAGTTCAAGTTACTTATTATAAAAGTTTGAAATTTCTGGTAGCTTTTTTTCTGTTAATAAAAATAAATTTAATCTGTTCGGTTAACGAATCTCCATAAAATGACGTGTAAAATTACAATTTTTTAAAATTTCAATAACTTTTTAACGGTTTAGTTTTAGAATTGAATGAGGAACGTTCTTCCAAATTTTTATTTGTCTCGTAGCATTTTGACATACCTCCCAAACATCCTTAAACTTTTTTTTTCATCTTTGCTTTTTTTATGTATCTACTACCTAATCTTTCCGAAAATGTTAGTCCATGTTTAAAAAAATGTAAGCTAGGCTTTACGTAATTTTAAGTGATATGCATGTTATTTTAAATTTACATTAACACCAATTTTGTGGTTGTTAATAATATTTCTCTTAAAATGATTTCAAAAACCAACCACTATACTTTGCAGTGAAATAAAGCATAAAATCAAATACTTGCAGGATGGAATCATGTAGGTAGATGACAATAACCATTGCCGATTTTTATAGGCAGATGCTTAATAAATGTGTGTTTTTAAATTTACAGTACACAAATTATAATGAGGTATCTCTTGATAAAGAGTGGCAGGAATAGCCCCTTTTTGAGGTCATGTACTTACTGTGATGTGCGTTAATATACTTACATATGCGTACTCCTTATTAAAATTTTAGAGATTGGAGATTGAGTTTGATTGTGACATCTTTTTAATAACAGAAACTTCACAAAACTCTTTTTAGTCCTATCTAAGGAAGTTTGACTGCTATTTGTTTTTGTAATAATTAAATTAATATTATTTTAATCCTATATCATCTGTCCTTACCTAAAAGAAATGGGGCCTCTAGGTGGATGATCTATATCTATGCCTTTTTGGTAATTTAACATTGCGTTTATAATTCTTCAATGACATTGTTGCATTGAATGTTTCAGGTTATTGCAACACGTTTAACAAAATTGAGCATTATTTTGACAATATTAATTTTTTGTTTTATTATGTAATGTAATCTTGAATATTTTTATCCCGAAACATTCCCAGTTCCCATGTTTTAAATAATTCTAGGTAAAGGCCGTGTTATTTATGCAAAAAGAACCTGTGCAATTTAATTACCTGTGTTTTTATGTCTGTTCACGACATTTAAGTCAACAAACAAATGTTATACAATGAGGCCATTATTCTTAGCGAGTTTGATGACATAACCTGTTAATGACTCTTATTAATACCTGTTAATTCTGAAACCTTGATTTGCACTGAGCCGTCTATTTATTTGCGCCTATTCATTTTTATGAACAACAAACAACTGCGTTACTTTCACCGTATAACTGCTTGTTATTATTACAGTCGTATGTCCATGTTTATGTGTGTGTACGTAATACGTACGTGTGGACGGATGATACGATGATCGTCGAAAGCAATGTTAATCTATAGCATTTGTTATTATGTGTGTAATAATAACCGCTGTATTCTTCTCGAAGTAACGCAACATATTTTGCACTTGGGTAAAATTTATGTAAGCATGCTCTTTTAAAACGAACGTCATTGTGTGTAAGACACTTAACTTGTCCGTTTAAGATCAACTTTCATTAGTGTTATTCTTATTGTGAAACTTGTTGCTAATGTGAAGGCCGTAAATGTTATTAAATTATTGAGAATAGATATTTTGTTACGTGTCACTTTAGGTATTAACAGAAAACTGGAAGAAGAAAAATATAGGGTTGTTCGGAAAGTCATTTCGTTTTTTCCCGACAGAGGATTTAATTGTATTCTTTTGCACCAAACTTCACATTTAAGCCGTATAATTTTTATATGCTTTGAGAGCTCATATAGCAAGGCTTGTGTGTGAAAAATTCCAATTAATTCTACGCAGTAGTTTTTGGTTGGTGCCCTTTT
>NW_020439432.1:74480-129568 GCF_000699045.2 Agrilus planipennis | reverse complement strand
TGAAAGATTATCTGTGGAATATTACTGCCTCAGCATTTGCCTAAGTGATTCAAGGAAACCACAGAAAAACTTGGACCAAGGCAGACGGACCCGGAATCGAACCGGCGTCCTCCCGAATGCTAAGCAATGGTCTAAACCTCTAGGCCATGCCGCTCGATAGGCATGAAGAGCTAGTTTGAGATATATTAGATTACTGTTCACAAATAGTTAAGGATGTGGGATGTTCTAGTTTTAAGGAAATGCGAAATTAGCTTAAATTAAAAAAAGTAAGAAAGAGTGTCCAATATCTATTTATGTAAATAAATCTTAGGCTGGATCGTTTTGTATTTCTTGTTTTACGATTTGCATCGTTTATTTGTTATAAGTGTTTGTCTTTTGAACATGTTTTGCCTTTCGAAACCCCCAAGTGAAAGTTACGCGTTTGTTAGGAATTTAAAAATTTGCGACCTTTTTTGTTTTAATTAGGAATTTAATTAAAAATAAAGTCGCTTGGCAGTTGCTCTGACGTTATTAAGTGGTCCCATTAACAGCTGCAAGTGTAAAGGCCACTTCTACTGTTTCAATTAGTAGCAGAAGGGTCGGGAGCTGCTGTATTTTTTTGCTTGTTTTCGTCGTGCATTTAAAGAAGGCTGAAAGGCGCAGAATAATGCTCTGTCAGGAGCAGGCGTAGTTGTACTTATCCTGCGAGATCAGCAACCTGCCTAATTCCGTTCTCTTCGCTCGGGATCGTTTAAAATTAAAACGTTTTTCTTTTGTTTTTTTCAGAAATCCTTCCTAATGGCTGCTGTAAGTTATCAGAGGAAATTAATGGTAAGTCTTTTTTTAAATATTTAAAAGTTCTCTTCTATATGCATAATCTATATCAACAAATGAAGGATTTTTAACTAATACTATAGAAAGCGTATAAAATGCTATAGAATATGTAGAGTAGTACCAAAGGGTATCTTTTATGTACGTTTTATTCTACAATTTACTTTTTTGAATACTAAAATATATGTACAGTGGATTTCATTTATTACGACCTTGGTTATAGCGGCCATTGTGCTATAGCGACGTTATATGTAAGTCCCTTGAATTTAAAGCATACTTTAGTACAAAATTCTTGTGGCTATAGCGACTTCGGTTGTAACGCCGAGTTCGGGTGTAGCGATTGTTTTTAATGAATCATTTGTAAGAAATCGCTAATAATCCCATGCAGATATAGCGACCGAAGTCGGCCGCTAAAGACACAAAGAGCTTTCTTACCTTTCGTTTACATTCACAGAAATAGTCAACAAGTGTGGTGACCTGTACCGTTGTTTCTGGGTAGCAACTGTGTTTAGTAAACTTTTGAATAAGTATGACTTCCAGATGTACATTTACTGTTTAAAAAAGGCGAAAATTGTTTCAAAATTGAAAAACAGTTTGTGTCTATATCTTCATTAAGTTTGCCTGTGACGACTTCTGGATATAACGACGAAATTACAGTTATCGTTATGCCCGAAATCCACTGTATTTCATTTAAAATTTTCCCATTGTAGTTGTAATTTTTCAGATATAGTTTGTAAATAATAAAATATTTTCAATTACTTATATACACATATTATGTCATACATATTTCATATTTTACTACAAATTACTTTTTAATATCTTTTTAAGTCAGTTGGTTAATTTTGTTCATTTTTCCAATGCTTCTGATATCGATATATGATAAAGATAATAATCGTTTCGCAGAAAAGGCTCAAAGTGTTGGGATGAAGAGCCTCGGTTGGTTTTTGTTTTTTTGTTTTGTTTTAGTAATAATGCTGTAAGTGCTATTTTGTCGCAATCTTGTAATTATTTTATGACCAAACAGGTCTTAAGAAGCGTGTGCATCTAGTTTAATAACAGATTCATTGCTAAGTTGGCAGATTGAATAAACGATAATAATAACATCCACTTATTAAACGGGACACTTTCTGATTAAAAACCAAACTTAATTAAACTCGGTGTCAAATAAATCTTCTTGTAATAGAAACTGAACGTTAATACTTACTCATTTTATACCGTAAGTAGAGCTTACATAATTATGTTGGCACTTATTTGGAATGATGTCTAGGTAATTTTAGATGTTCTTATTTTCATAACACTTTAAATGGTGCATTTTATAGAGTTTTTGTATAAAAAGCACAAAATAATAGCGACAATTTATTTTTTCATTCGAACTGTTATATTTTTAAGTTGTGAGAGAAATAAAAGGTAAATGTCTAGATGATGGCCCCCACCCCCGAAGGGGGTGGGAGTGGGTGGGATCGAAAGAGGAGGTCTCCCCCACCACTGTACCATAAAAAGTTCGTGGCGGTCTCACCCTCATAAAAAGTTATGGAGGTTAGATGGGGATAGGGGGATCGAAAGACGGTGGTCATCTGAATAAAGCCCCATAAAATCTTTGCGGCGGTCTCACCCCCATACAAAGTTATGGGGGTTGAAAGTTGATTATTTTGACAATTTTCATACACTATAATTCAAATAAAATTCAATAAAAAAAATATTTTCAAGCGGGTGGAGGTGGGGGATCGAAAGAGGGTGGTCACTTGAACAAAACCCGATAACCTAACCTAACCTACCCTATTGATAAAGATATTTAAATAATGTTTTATATAACTTTCTCAATATTTTTATGTATTTTTCATTAGTTTTACCTTTGAATATTGTTTAAGAATGATTATATAAATATTTACATGCCTAGAAATGTATAAAAATTGGCATATTTATTAACTTTGAACCCCTATAATTTTTTATGTGGTGAGACCGTCACGAACTTTTTATGGTACAGTGGTGGGGGAGACCTCCTCTTTCGAATCTCCCTATCCCCACCCCCGAAGGGGGTGGGGGCCATCATCTAGACCTTTACCAAATAAAAATTTATGAATGATAGTTCTTTCTGGTATACTCAAGTCAAAATTAATTACTAATAAACCGATATTAAAATTGCACAAATAGCTTAAAATATTCTCCATCAACGAAATCGGATATTTTTCTTTTACCGTTTAAGGGTAGAACAGTCAACATTGAAACTATCTTACGCATATAATAAGTAAAATTAATAATAAAAGTGGGTCTATGTTGAGTTTTAAGGTAGCGTCCAGAAGAAATTGAACACCCTGTATGACCTGAAAGTATATGCATCATAGGATTCCAGAACATTTTTGTAAAAACATTTTTTTTATTAAATGTATAATAACAGGGCAAAGGACAAAACCGCCTTAGGTGGAACACCCTGTACATACGCAAAATACACGTTCCTAAACTAAATTAATAAGAACGGATTAAGCTCTTGATCAGTAATTTATCGAAACTACCAAACGTGGATCAGCATAATAATAATAATAATAAATATCGTACATTATTATATGCATGGTTTTTGTTTTATTGGCGTAAAGACTTTACTTTAAATTCCCGAAATCGCGTCGTAAATTAAAACTAACTGTGTATGATTGTCGCAAATTACCGTTACTGCCCAAAGCGATCGATTATGCCGGTCATATTTTATCATTATTTTATGCGAAATGTCCAAACCGCTGAATACGCCGTTTGCCGCAGTTAATTTAGGGTTCGAAAACATCTGGATTTTCAATTTTAAGTCGCAATCGAAACAAAATTTATGCTTTTTAGACGTCTCTTACATCACATCGTATTTTTTTTTGTTTACTTTTTAACGTAATCGTTAGCGGTATTTTTTATTATTGCTTCGGTAGGCAAGTATACAGGGTGTAACAGAAATAGGTGCCGAGCTTTGGAAGGTGTAAACTAAATGCAATAAATAATCGCAGGGTGAGTTCAGCAGCATGGTTAAGGGCAAACAGTTTTTTTTTTAAGAAAATTACAACAATTTACAATGTGAAGTCGGTCCTGTACGAGAATTTTTCAATGTAGGTGCCTGCCAAATAACGTAGTACTATATAGACCGAGATTATAAGCATTTTATCGAGCATCTTCGACAAATAAACAAATTATTACTACTCATAATGTTTAGACTAAATAAATTAAATAAGTTCGTTACAGGCAGCACTACGTAAATGTACGAAATCATGCGAATTTGTGTCGCATCAATAGTGATTATTATTATTTAAAATTCCATCTCACGTGAAGCATATTTGTCTGTAAATAAATTCGCTGCTGAAAATCAGTTTCAAGTATGGTTTGTACTCGCTACAAATGATAAGGATGCAGCAGCTGTTCCTTAAAAAAAATGTCACACTGATTGTGAGACAAGCCAACGTTATGTGCTATTTTGCGAGTACTATTTTGGTGGTGGTATTATCTTTGAAAAAGAGGTTTTGTCCCTACAGCAGCGATATGATTCAAACCCTTCAATACGTACAGTGGAATTCGTTTATTATGACTNGGTTCTTAATGCCTGCTATGGTAACATTAACGATTACACTTATTTCTTTAATAGAGTTGTTATTATATAAGTATCTAATAAATCGAAACTTGACTTTTTGCGATCTTTTTTTACAATGAGTTGGTTCTATGGTCCTTTATTACAACTCATGTCAGTTCATTTCAGAATAAGAATTCGCTAACATTAAGGGAACATATATCCGTATTCCTATAACAATTTTATCAGTCTTCTCCAATTGAAATGCCTCTGTCGTTCTCGTATCGGATATCGTTTGGCTAATATAGAGAACGCGACGCTCTTCGTCTCCTAAGTGAAATGTGCTATTAGCCTTTAATGAAATGTTATTGTAATTTCAACGTAGATCAGTTCTTTCCGGCTGATTATCGACCGTCCGTTGCTTGGTTCAATTTAACTAAAACACCACCCAAACGTTACTTTATTATGTTTGTTGACGATCTCTTATTACTCCCCGACGAAAACAATATCAACAACCTCTTTTCATTACATTACTTATCCATCTAATTTTCTGTAATGTAAACAGAATGTGGCGTCAGTCTCTCGGGCAAGCACGAAAAGTGATGATAATAATGATAGATAATAGATAATAACAATTAATGGAAGAACTAAAAATACATGAGCAAAAAAATTAAAACTAAATATTACACTGATGCTGATTGAGTGTAACGTTGCGAACCGTATTTATGAACCAGGGCCGGAATTGAATTTACAACTACGTTTTTCACGAAAACCGTGAACATTGGGACATACAATCATTTACTTAATTTTCATGTTTTAAAGTGCTCTATTCTGCAAGTTTGGTACTTGTTTCTGTTACAGATGTATACAAACAATAATTATTCTTTTATCGTTAAATTTCTATGGTATGTCTTGTTTTTTCCACTTTTGTCATTTGAAAGGATAATTTTACGTCCTATTATATTATTATTTATTTTCAATCCTTGGATAACACACGTATCTTTATCTGTTTACTGCATAGGGGCAGTTGTCGTATTAATGTTAGGTTTTGCATTTTGCAGTTTAAAAAGGAAGTGCAACAGTTTGTTTCGTTTTTGATCGCAACGTTTGCTTTTCGTTCCATACACTCAAGGTCCTTCTAAATGCGAAATGGAAAATAACACCACTTATCTGATTTGCTTGAAAGGTGTAATAACAGTTTTACCACACCTCACAATGCACGTAACACACATCTACATGCTTATTAAATACGTTTGCCGCTGCGTATGCGACATGTAATATATACGTTTCGTTTTACGTTAATCTAGGTAGGTACACATTTAAGTAAATCGTGGTAAAACCGTCTTCAAATGGGAAATAGGTACAGTTTTATTGTAGAGACTAATTCAGTCCGTCAACAGAAAAATTCATTCAAGTTTGTCCTTCGAGATGGACATCTAAGATTATTCCAGAAATGAGTAGAGTAGGACTTTGGTAGAACTTGAATGGGAAGATTTTCGTTCAGGGGACGTCAAAGTTCATTTTTAGTTATGATAATACAATAACGGTAGATACGACACTCAGGATGCAAGTGCTATACTTCGTTTACTTTCTGTAGCGATGTGACCTTCAGTTTGACCGGCGCAAAGTAGAAAAGAACAGCACTAGGCCAGAAAAAGAAGGAGACAACTCTCGGCGAAACTCTTAACCGGTAAGGAGCGTATAATCTGTACAGTCCTGCACGGAAAAATTGACATTTTATCCACTACAATTTCATTGCTCAAATGTGCTGTTATTGGTACCATTTACTACTGCAACGAGATGTTTATTTGTATTTGAAGACATATTAAAGGCTTTAACGCTTGTTTTCGACTCGCACTACTATTCATGATTGAACAAAACTTTTGGCAGGCACTGTATGAAAAGGTATGTTTAATGAACAAGAGTCGAGAGTATAATGAGCTTTTTTCTCCCTACCTACGAATCTGCCAGCGCGCATCCAAGACATTGGAAGGGGCACATTGCTAGAGAAAGTAAATGAAGTATACTTGTAGTTATTCCTAGAATTTTGCTGTCAAATCTTTTTTAGTGGCGACTAAACTTGGTCTTGATTAACAGCCTTGGTCTTTCGAAAATGTAAGACCGAGACCAAAACTGGCTTTACTAAGACCGAACGAACAAGACCAAAACTAAAACTAAGATCGAATATACAAGACCAAGATCAAATACGAAAGACTAAACGAAAAATTATTACCGTTCCTTTTGGAATAAATCTTAAATTTTTTTGTAATCACATTCCCATTCTGAACATAAACCACAAAAGAGATAAAACATAGGAATAAACTCCGTGATAGGGAACTCTCAGTGCGTAAATCTATCTTACATAATTGAGCCAATAATTTTGATGTAAAATGCAAACGATGTATATTTATGTAGGTTCAGTTAGGACACTAACGAAAACAGACGTAGTCTAAGATTTCTTTCGTTTTTATAGTATCAATAATTATGCTTTTAATTCATGGAGTAGAAGCAGATGTATTTTTGTTCTCTGTTTCGTTAAATCTGCTAATAGTAATGTGGAAATTTTGGTAAATAAGTCGACGATTAACAAATATCTACCGTTGTACTCCGGATGTATCGATAATTAAATTATACGCTACACTTGTAAAGCAAATGAAGTTTTACGTCGAAAAAAGTTGTGCTATTAAATCGAAATCATTTAATTTTAGTTTTAGAACAAAAAGTCGTTACGCTTACTGGGTTACATTGTAGTGGATATAGGTATTGCGACTGGATTTTTGTATTAGTTTTTTCAATCCGACATTATATATTTTGTTACCACAGTATAACCCGGTAGATGTCGCTTTCTTATTAAGTTTGATATCGGGTACTTTAGGTTCTAAAGAGAATTGCTACTCACAGTGATCATTTTTGGTTATCAAAATGTATTTATTTTGGTTTTATTATATGGAGTTTTGATTCCCTAAAGATAAATATTGTTTGAGGATTGGAGTTGAGGCGTCGAAGGATTTGAAAAAATCGAAATTTTGAGAAGAAAACTAAGCTATCCTAAACCTAATGTAATCTAAACCATAATAATTTTGTTGCAGTTAATTTTAACTTCTTTTGTGGGACAGGCAAAAATCATCTCGAAATAGTGTTTATTACGTTAGATCAGATTATGTTAGCTTACAGTTAATTTTTAACCCCCACACCCACCGTCATCTTTTCGTCTCCCATTTAAAAACACTTTTATTATTCTTTAAGGTTGTCCACATCTCTACACCCATTTTTATGTTATTTTGTATTAAAATTGCGTTACATCCTTTTGAATACGTTACGAAATGGTTTATTTATATTGTTTTTTGAATTTGAGAAACTGCTACAACCTCTTTATTATTATGTAATGTGTCTTGGGGGTGCGTCGTCTGCCGGGTTAGATATGTATATCTATCGTAATAGAGACAAATTGTTAACGTTTTATGTTACATACAATTGCAGTTATATAGATATAGGTAATATGTATATGGTTCTTGACGTGTTGTTAGTTTACCTATGCAAGATCACCTTGAAAAACTGTCACGCCCTTAACTGTATCGACTACTGAATTCATTAATTTTGTACAGAATAATTGCATAATTGTGCAGCTGTGTAGCTATTGCAAAAAATAGCGTTACGCTGCAATAAATGGTTGCATAGTGTGTAGGCTCGAAATAGTTAGAATTTTTTACCATAATGTAAAGCCAGAACCTCTTGGAGAATAAATGGAATTGAACAATCCGAAAGCCAAAACGGGGGTCAAGAAACACTTTATTGGACCAAATAATATCGTTTCACCTTTTTGGGATAAAGCTTTTTCAAGCACAGGGTTGGGTCGTAGTATATATTTAGTCTTATAAACACCTGACATTTAGAACAATTACCTTAACATCCCGTGCGTCAAAAATCTTAACTAGAATTGTACAGAGAAGGATGGAAAAAAGGGCGGAAGAACTATTAGGTGAAGATCAATTTGGGTTTAGAAGAAATAGAGGATCGCGAGAAACCATTGTACATTTACGGGTAACAATAGAGAAAACGACAGAAAATGGAAAGAGTGCGTTCATAGGATTTGTAGATTTAAAAAAAGCCTTTGACAATGTTAAATGGGACAAGATGATAAGTATACTTAAAAATGTAGGGATGAGTTACAGAGATAGAAGAATGATACTTAGTTTGTACCAACAGCAGCAGGCAGTTATAGAGATGGGACTGCAACGTAGAAAAGTAAATATTAGGTAAGTTACACTAGGATGCACACTGTCCCGCTATGATATGATATAGCAGTATTAGCATCTAGCAACGAGGAGTTAGAGATGACATTAAATAAAACAGGGAAGAGTGTCTTAGGACTGACTACCTTATGATTATGAAACACCCTGTATGTATAGGAAACGCTGATTTGTGTATAGATTAAGGACTGTATCCACAAAAAAAAGCCGTGGAAAATAAAATCTCTCGTTGCAGATGATTGAACTTACCTACCTAACACTGAATTTACGATGTAATTCATTATTATGATTCGTAACGCATCCTACGTACTCACGTTGTCAACTTAAATGTTACTTTCGTTAACCTTGTGTAGAACAGCGTTCATTTGCATAATTTTCCTGTGTCTGTTATTATATGTCTACGAAACTTGTGTATCTATTTATGTGATAAGGAAAGAGCAAGTTTTCTACTTATTTGTACGGTTACTTAATTAGATTTTAGAAATGGTATTTGAAAATTACGAAAACAAACAATATCAAGGTTAGCACGTAATATTTTAGTACGGTTGTAATTTCAATCCTTTTTTCCTTTGTTTTTTCGCTAGGGATTAGCGTTTTGCGGAAAAACATCGGCTTGATAATCCATTAAATATGCCCACTGTGCAGCGATAAGTTGCACGGAAGGGTCATATTGTNTAGTATGGGAGTGCATGCAGGTATGGTTGAAGTTGGATTTCCAGGTAAAAGTGATTGAAAGAACAATAGAGTTTAGATTGAAAGGAAACCAAAGTATTTACAAGATAAGAAGTTGAAAAGAATTGAAATAATATTTGAAGTGAAATAATATTCGAAATGAAATATTATTTGAAATGGAAAAATTAGAAAAAATATGTTATTTCGCCACACTTAGTTTGTACAAAGAGCAGCAGGCAGTTATAGAGATGGGACTGCAACGTTACACTAGGATGCACACTGTCCCGCTATGATATGATATAGCAGTATTAGCATCTAGCAAGGAGGAGTTAGAGATGACATTAGATAAAACAGGGAAGAGTGAAGATGCGTAACCAACCAGTCTTAGGACTGACTACCTTATGATGATAAAACACCCTGTATGTATAGGAAACGCTGATTTGTATATAAATTAAGGACTGTACCCACAAAAAAAAAGCTGTGGAGAATAAAATCTCTCGTTGCAGATGATTGAACTTACCTACCTAACACTGAATTTACGATGTAATTCATTATTATGATTCGTAACGCATCCTACGTACTCACGTTGTCAGCTTAAATGTTACTTTCGTTAACCTTGTGTAGAACAGCGTTCATTTGCATAAATTTTCCTGTGTCTGTTATTATATGTCTACGAAACTTGTGTATCTATTTATGTGATAAGGAAAGAGCAAGTTTTCTACTTATTTGTACGGTTACTTAATTAGATTTTAGAAATGGTATTTGAAAATTACGAAAACAAACAATATCAAGGTTAGCACGTAATATTTTAGTACGGTTGTAATTTCAATCCTTTTTTCCTTTGTTTTTTCGCTAGGGATTAGCGTTTTGCGGAAAAACAACGGCTTGATAATCCATTAAATGTGGCCACTGTGCAGCGATAAGTTGCACGGAAGGGTCATATTGTCACGTTGACACGATGCTTTTAGTTTGATTTCGTTTTTCATCAAAAAATCTGCTCTTTTATTTTTTATAGAACACATCGTGAATACTCAATTGTTTTTATTATTGCTATCTAGAAAGGAGGAGTTACAGGCAGCCTTAAATATTTACAATGGAAACGGTATTAAAATAAATAATAAAAACAATGTTGGTATGTAAGGAGATTGACAAAAGTAAAAAGAGGTGAGGTAGGGAAGACGTAGGAAGATTTTAGTTTACAGGCAATGCCAAAATTAGCACAGGACAGGAAAACTGCATGTCCACACAGTGACGAGTAAACGTAAGACCAAAACAAGCCTAATACATATAGTGTTGGTTTTGCTTTTCGACAGTATGCCTTGGTCTTGGAAGATCGTTTTTTTTTGNTGGATCTCATCAGAGCGGCGCAGGCAGCCCGACAGAACACAGACCAACTTTTACCTGCTGCCTTAAAAGCGCGTTTTAGAAAATACGACAAATGGCGCTGTAAACGCCATCTGTAGTACATTTTAGGACTACGTATGCACCAACAAGGTCCATTTAAATATATGGATATCTACTTGCTGAAACGAATCCCGGCGTAGCTCACCTCAACGTGGTAGGCACGTTACCATAATCGAATAAAATAATTCAAATTATTTTTTGAAGCATACGTAATCCTAAAATGTAGCACTGTACTATAGATGGCGTTTACAGCGCCATTTGTCGTATTTTCTACTTATCATAACGGTTTATAAAAATTAAAATTGTATACGTAGCATGTGCTTCGTTAGTAGGTAATCTTGCAATTTAAAATCTATCCTTACAATTTGACTTCTGCTTCTTGAAGGAGAACGTCGCAAAAATTAACATAAATATATTTTCTCTTTCTTCTCTTTTGATTTTAATCGACAAACAGTGTACCTGCACTTTCAGCACATTTTGAATATGATAGGTAAATGTAAATAGGCGAGTTATTCAACAAATGTCCGATTTTACAAAAATTATAACTTTCAGGGTATCCTGTATATTCATCATCGTCGCCCTGTATATTGCTAATAAAAAATATGTATCTTCTCTTTATTTTTATTTCAAAGCTATTCTTATTACATAAAATTTTCATTCTGTTTAGTAACTGTGTTAGAATTTCAGTGAGAATTTTGTGAGGATCTAAGTTTTGCTCTTGGTCTTTAATTTTAACTTTAATTGGCTCAATTATCGTAAATTGACTTTCTTTCTAGAAAATGTCTAATAAAATTAATGTTAAAACAGTACCCAAAACAATTTTTTCTTTTTCTGGAAATAACCTTCAGTAAGTAACTTTTTATTTCGTATACAAATATAATAAAATAAAAAGGACTGTTTGTAAAGACATTGGTACTGGAATATTTCGAAACGTTTTCTAACTTCGTTTCGCATTTTTATTAATTAGGTACTTGTGTTGTTGTGTATTTTAAAATGCAGTTCCGTTACTAATTTCGCTTTCCGAAGAACGCCCTCGGACATAAGCACAGCAATCGTTTTATTAAAACAGCGTCAGCGTGC
This sequence comes from Agrilus planipennis, assembly GCF_000699045.2. Taxonomy (NCBI): domain Eukaryota; kingdom Metazoa; phylum Arthropoda; class Insecta; order Coleoptera; family Buprestidae; genus Agrilus; species Agrilus planipennis. Next base: position 117,820 of record NW_020439432.1, on the reverse strand, counting down.
AATGTAATTTTCAGTCACAATAATTTGAATATTACGATTCGTCTGACGGCAGCAATTGTGACTGAAGTAAGAACGATAAAAAAAAAAAGAAAGAAACGGAGAGGCGAAAACGCAACATCGAAGGAGAGGTTCGTCTTTGTCGTTTTTCAATTCGACTGCGACGCGATTCGAGAGATGATATTTTGCGAAAAATAAAAAACGAAGCATTCCCACGAGTGAGCGAACGGAGCGCATCAAACCAAAGTGTATACCTTCAGTCTTCGTCCCCACGTGTATGAACACTTTGCCTTTGTAACACACAATGGAACGCCCTCGACGTATTCCCATCCCCTGTTGTTTAAACGACTAAAAATTATAAGGTTGGCTGAAGCCGGAGCTCTCACTCCGCTATAGAGCAAGAGCGAAGCCCGACCAGGCCAGGGAGTGTCTCCGGCAATGTAGTAATTACTCGCGAGTTCTTTCATTAAACAACAACTGCGATGTTTTTGTCGAGAACTAAAGTAGTTTATGAGTGACACGCACGCTATCCTTCTTAATTGAAAATTATCCACCCGCAAGCAGGGATCGGTCGTGCACCACGGCCTAATGCTCTTTATTATTTGTTTAGCCTACGTGTGTGCTTACATGCATACGAATGTAACGCACGCTGTGCTGGATGGGCACCACCTCTGTGAGCGATTGTGCGCAAATAAAAAAAAAATAAATAAATCTACTCACAATTGAAAACGAAACTGCGAATCAAATGTAAATGCTAGTTTTTTTATCGTTTCCATGTTAATCACGCAACATATTTGTATGTCGGTTGGGTAATGAAGTTTGAGACGTAATGTAATTATTTATTCGTCCTTCTAGAAATGGTTTTCATGAATATTAAAGTCTCAAAAGGAAAATATTAATATCATATGAAAGTTTTAATAGTGGTTACCGTTTGATGTTAATTTTATCCACTACAAGTTACCCCAAACCAATGGAGAAAAGTTGCTGCTACTGTCACACCCTCGCCGGGAATCGTACCCCAAACCTCTGGCTTTACGCATAAATGCTCTGATCACTAAACTACGAGAGGTAACAGTAGTAACAACGACAAAACGTACTTATTAAGTCACAGATTCTTCGTTTGGAAGGAGAAATGCAGAGGGCGATAGATAAAATGGAGGAGTGATTTTGATATCACAACAACTCGAAACACCCGAAAATTGAAGCCCGAAATAGGCAAACTCTCGCCCAATAACTTAAAGAAGGTTGACAATTGGGCTGAAGAAGTGAATTCACCGACAAACAGCTTAAAGGCAATCAGTTTGTAAGCCATGAAACCGAGGAAAAGGAAATATCTTTGGATTGAACCTTTGATCACATTTGGAGGTGGCATTAATGAGTATAAATAGTAGTAGGTGATGACTAGATAGCACCGAGGGCATGGCCTAGAGGTTTAGACCATTGCTTAGCATTCGGGAGGACGCCGGTTCGATTCCGGGTCCGTCTGCCTTGGTCCAAGTTTTTCTGTGGTTTCCTTGGATCACTTAGGCAAATGCTGAGGCAGTAATATTCCACAGATAATCTTTCGTTCTCTTCTGTCTTCATTTCGTCCGTCTCATCTTTCTCACCCGAACCACCACCCACCCATTCCCACGATTCCTGAAAGCAGGCTGAAGAGGGCCTTCCGCCCTACCTACCGGCATAGTCCGGAAGGACTGCCCGTCCACCAGCATTACTGGCTGGTGTAAATGAAACACCCAAAAGTTTTTTTTTTTTTGATTAGATAGCGATACTATTCTTGTGATATGTAGGCTATATTTTATTTTGATAACAATAAGATTTCAGTTCGAAATCTTAGCATTTGCAAAGCACTGGTTATTTAGATTATATATCGACTTACGATTGTCAACTGCCAATATGGAAACCGCAGGAGATGCCGTCATTAACCGGACATAGCTACATCATACATTACATCTCTTAACTTTTAATTTTTCAATAATTCAATTCTAGACCCTTCTCTTAACTCCAAGCGGCAGAAAAAGCTACTGTTAACGTTTTGAATTTATTTACTGTATCCCGCCTGATGACCTTATGATGATGATGATGATGATGATCCCGCCTGTAAATTCTAGTTTCCACGAAATCAACCAAGCACTTGATAGAGGGAAGAATTAAATCTAAAGTTCATCAACTGACACTTGCACATATTGCCATGCTATCATGGTAAATATATCAATTTTTTGATGTATGGATAATATGAAGTACTTTCTTTTTCTAATTTTGCTTTCACGATTAATGTACTTACACTAAATAAAAAAAAAAAATTTAATTTTTGGGTGTTTCATTCCCACCAACCAGTAATGCTGGTGGACAGGCAGTCACTCCAGAATACAATGGAAGGTAGGGCGGAAGGCCCCTTTCAGCTTCTTTTCATGAATCGTGGGAATGGGTGGGTGGTGGTTCGGGTAAGAAAGATGAGACGGACGAAATGAAGACAGAAGAGAATGAAAGATTATCTGTGGAATATTACTGTCCCAGCATTTGTCCAAGTGATCCAAGGAAACCTCAGAAAAACTTGGACCAAGGCTGACGGACGGACTCGGAATCGAACCGGCGCCCTCCTGAATGCTAAGCATGGTCTAAACCTCTAAGCCATGCCGCTCGGTCACATTAAGTATGAAAAAACAACTTCTTAAATATTATCACCATAAAGAGTGCATCGATTTGAACTCCGATAAGACGCAGATTGAAATAGCGCATCGTCCCGGTAGCAGCAAGTATGTATGCATCGGGACTTATTAGGCACATTATTTAATATATATTTTTGATGTATGAGGAAATTCATGGCATATAAAATTAAAAAAAGATATTAAATGGTTCTTAATGCCTGCTATGGTAACATTAACGATTACACTTATTTCTTTAATAGAGTTGTTATTATATAAGTATCTAATAAATCGAAACTTGACTTTTTGCGATCTTTTTTTACAATGAGTTGGTTCTATGGTCCTTTATTACAACTCATGTCAGTTCATTTCAGAATAAGAATTCGCTAACATTAAGGGAACATATATCCGTATTCCTATAACAATTTTATCAGTCTTCTCCAATTGAAATGCCTCTGTCGTTCTCGTATCGGATATCGTTTGGCTAATATAGAGAACGCGACGCTCTTCGTCTCCTAAGTGAAATGTGCTATTAGCCTTTAATGAAATGTTATTGTAATTTCAACGTAGATCAGTTCTTTCCGGCTGATTATCGACCGTCCGTTGCTTGGTTCAATTTAACTAAAACACCACCCAAACGTTACTTTATTATGTTTGTTGACGATCTCTTATTACTCCCCGACGAAAACAATATCAACAACCTCTTTTCATTACATTACTTATCCATCTAATTTTCTGTAATGTAAACAGAATGTGGCGTCAGTCTCTCGGGCAAGCACGAAAAGTGATGATAATAATGATAGATAATAGATAATAACAATTAATGGAAGTCTGTAATCTGAATTTAATTTCAAAGTAAAAATTTTACTATGTTACCTAAATCTGAAATATTTACCTATATCTACAATATGTTGTATTACTCCTGGTTCCTTTGAATTTTTTTAACAGGCATGAAAGATCAAAATGACATTCCGCTGATAATAAAAATTTAAACACTGAAAAATATTCTGTATTACTTGTTATTTACCCCCGTGTATTCGCGCCTGGTTTAAGGTAGGAATTTAAAATTAGGCGAGCAAATGCGAGTGTCAATGTGTCATAATTTTTTTTTAAAAAACGTCAAGAAATTAAATTACAAAAAATTTGACTTCCATGCAGAAGTACAGTTCAGAATCTGATGAACGATGTCCTTGGGTTTTGCAGTGACATCGATTTCAATATTCTAGCTCTTTAAGCTATTGACTCTCCATGTTTACAGTTTATCTGGAGATCCATCATCCCAAGTTGCATAACGAGGGATATGGTTAATGTTTCCGTTACGTATAATATGAATGCAATAAGGTTTTCCTCTCACGCATGCAAAGGGTCATGAGATTTTGAATTAGCTATACGTTAATAGACGCTAACTGGTAAATAAAAATTATTTTAAGATAATTCGAAGTGGTCTGTATTCTGTCGAAACTGCCAGACGCGGATCGCGATTTCGATCTTTTTGGATCTCATCAGCGCGTCGCAGGCAGCCCGACAGAACACAGACCAACTTTTACCTGCTGTCTTAACAGTGCGTTTTAGAAAATACTACAAATGGCGCAGTAAACGCCATCTGTAGCACGATGCTACATTTTAGGATTACGTATGCTCCAACAAGGTCCACTTGTGTGGATATCTACTTGCTGAAAACGAATCCCGGCGTAGCCAACCTCAACGTGATAGGCACGTTAGCTTAATCGAATAAAATAATTCGAAGTGGTCTGTATTCTGTCGAAACTGCCAGACGCGGATCGCGATTTCGATCGTTTTGGATCTCATCAGCGCGTCGCAGGCAGCTCCGACAGAACACAGACCATTTGTAGTATTTTCTAAAACGCACTGTTAAGCCAGCAAGTAAAAGTTGGTCCGCCGGGATTCGTTTTCAGCAAGTAGATATCCACACAAGTGGACCTTGTTGGAGCATACCTAATCCTAAAATGTAGCATCGTGCCACAGATGGCGTCTACTGCGCCATTTGTAGTATTTTCTAAAAATTATTTTCTCAGACTACAGCGAATGAATTCGATTTCATTTGTTTTTATTATTATTTTGTATACAAATGTACCTTTACAGTATTCATTGTGTAAATTGAAACAGAAGAAACATAATAAAGAATGAAAAATCATATCTTACCTGGGTAATTTTAAAGAATAATAGAATTTTGTAGGCAACTAGGTATCGATTTTATTACCTACGGTAATGGGTGTACAAAAAATGAATTGCGTTACAATGTCCATCTAATTGTATCTATGTATGTATATTAGGCAGTCTATTGTATGGACATGCATCTACAGAAAGGTAGGCATTTACAGGTGGAAATGGTATTTGTTTTTGCGGTAAGCTCCAATAATCTCATGGAGTATTGTTTGATTGTGAGGGGGATCTAATAACCGGTAATCAGGCAATTTAATATCAGGAAAATTGAGACGACCCGGCTGCGTTATCGTCCCATCAGGTGGGTATCGTCTCATTAGCGATTTTCCATCCCAGTCGGCTTGTTAACTGCGCTAACCACCTAATAACAATCCACAGTCCTTCCCCAGGTCTATCGTCAGCACGACCGCATTTATGTTTGGATAATTGTTTTAACGGTGCTCAATTTTCAACTTTTCAATCCGCATGAATTAACCGACCCCGGCCGCTGCCACAACATTGCAAAACCACCGGGTATTATTATTAGATAATGCTCCCATGGGAAAAACGGTAAACAAGAGAACAAATGCGATTCGAGATTCTTATAATGGAAAATGTTGAAGGCTAATAAGGGATTTCGTTGCGCATCTTCGAGTCGTCGCGCGTTTAATGGCTCGACTCTACGTAGGCAGCAAGACTATAGTTAGGGTTGCTAACATTTTGTACAAGGAATAAAGTATATTAGGGTTGGACAGCTAAAATAAACAATATTTCAGAAAACTTAAACAGTATAACAAATATTGAACAGCAAATCCTATATGAGTGTAATTGATAAAACAGTTGGTATTGTATGAAAATAAATAAAAATACTTGTATGCAAGGAAAGAAAAAATAGGGAAAGCGGGAATATAAGGATAAGAGACGAAAAATTAGAAGAAGTGGCTGATTTTAGGTATCTAGAAAGTCAGATAAATCAAGACGGAAGGAGTAGTAGGGATATAAAGCAGAGGATAGCGCAGGGCCGCGTCGCCTTAAATAAAAAGAAGTCGCTTCTATGCTCGCGAACGGTTAATTTAGAAATTCGAAAAAGAGTGTTAAAGAAAAGAAAAGGTTAGATGAAAAGTTAGGCACATGATGAGGATACCGTGGATAGAGAAAGTTAGAAATGAAGAGGGTTTAGAAAGAATAGGTGAACAGAGGACTATGGAAGTCTAGGAGTCTAGAAGAAGTAGGCGAGATAGGTTAGGAGGACACCTTCTCAAGCATGAAGGTCTAATCAGAGTCATTTTAGGGACAGAAACAGGAGCTAAGAGGAGTAGAGATAGAGTCAGATTAGATTATTTTTCTCAAATAGTTAAAGATGTGGGATGTTCTAGTTTCAGGGAATTGCGAAGATTAGTTCAGGACCTATCCTAGTCGGAAACACTTCTAGTCTTTCTTAAAAAAGTGGAGGTGCTTCTCGAATTAGTCTTAGGGCTGACGACCTTATGACAATGATGACGATATGAGTCGTTATAAACATATATTACCCTATATACTATGTTTATTTAATAAAATATTAAAAAGGAATTTATTAGTTTGTTTTGACGATCCCTCAGAAAATGTCGGTGTATTTTTATTATTAANCTTAGGGCTGACGACCTTATGACAATGATGACGATATGAGTCGTTATAAACATATATTACCCTATATACTATGTTTATTTAATAAAATATTAAAAAGGAATTTATTAGTTTGTTTTGACGATCCCTCAGAAAATGTCGGTGTATTTTTATTATTAATTAAATTTTTACTTTTTTTTATTGCTATTAATACTGCATTTGTTTAATGCATTGTTTCTTATTTTGAATATACCCATTGGTATTTTACACTTGTTCTTTGTCCATGGTTTATTATATTTTAAAAGTTAAATTTCAACAGATAAAAACTCAATGCTTCTTTCTGGACAAACAATACTGCAATAAAAGACGATAGTCTTAATTATTCTCACTTCATAAAATTAGAAGACATACTTAATTTGTCTTGGAGTGAGAATTCCTTCTTCAAAATTAATAATAATTTGCATAGGAAATTTAATTTTATTTTCTTCAAGGAAGTTGACAGGCAGGCAGGCAGGCAGTAGGTATAAAAAATGGAAAACTGCCTTTTAGCTTTTATTATGTGAAAAGAAAATAAGCGGGTCAAAGATGAAAAGGTGACAGCTTTGAAATTATAATGTAATCATATTTCCTTTCATCTGTATGCTTTTGTCAACGCTCTTGCATAACAAAAAGCGTTAATTGACTGCTTTGTAGTGTGTTTTCTGCGAAAAATCGTTTTAAATCTTCTAAAAATATTATCGATTGAAAATTCTTATTGTTTGTAACAAAAAAATGAACAAAAAAGCACGTTCAGTTTTTTGACGATTACTCAAAAACTATAACCTGAAGAAGAAGAAATCGGTAAACGGATTTTTAAGGAGGTGGATAATTCCAAAAAAAATCCAACTGTTGGAATATTTTATTTTATTTTACAAACGGCAAATCTTCCAAACGAAACTTGCTAAGTTTGGGGTCAATTGATACTTTTCTTGACATTAGGTCTAGGACCTTTGGAATGGTATCACTCTCAACTATAGAAGTAGACCTTTAATCCATTTTAGGAACAAACATTCTATTTGGAGCTTCACCTTTGAAAGGGGATAAGAAACTTTTACCTATTGTAGCATAACTTACTCTACCTAACCTATAGGGCTGTTCGGAAAGTCATTTCGTTTTTTCCCGACAGAGGATTTAATTGTATTCTTTTGCACCCAACTTCACATTTAAGCCGTATAATTTTTATATGCTTTGAGAGCTCATATAGCAAGGCTTGTGTGTGAAAAATTCCAATTAATTCTACGTAGTAGTTTTTGGTTGGTGCCCTTTTAAATATGGAGAACGATAAGCAGCATTTTCGACATATCTTACTGTTTTACTAAAGAAAGGGTAAAAATGATGTTCAAGCCAGAAAGAAATTGACTGATGTGTATGGAGAAGGTGTGTTGACAATACGCCAGTGCCAGAACTGGTTCGCTAAATTTGGATCCGGCAATTTTGATGTCGAAGATGCACCACGTTCGGGAAGGCCGGTTGAAGCTGATAAAGACGCGATAAAGGCATTAGTTGTCGTTAACGTCACGAAAATGATCCGTTTTTGAAGCGCATGATCACTGGGGACGAAAAATGGGTTGTATACAACAACGTCAAACGCAAGAGGTCATGGAGCAAAAAAGATGAACCGGCTCAAACCATTTCCAAAGCCGATATTCACCAAAAAAAGGTGATGCTGTCTGTTTGGTGGGATTTTAAAGGAATCGTTTTTTTTTTTTGAGCTTTTACCGGATAACACAACGATTAATTCGGAAGTCTACTGTCATCAGCTGGACAAACTGAATGATGCACTTCAACAGAAAAGGTCAGAACTAATCAACAGGAAAGGTGTAGTGTTTCACCAAGACAACGCGAGATCTCACACAAGTTTGGTCACTCGCCAAAAGCTTTTACTGCTTGAATGGGATACAATGCTACACCCACCATATTCTCCAGACCTGGCACCATCGGATTATTATTTGTTCCGGTCACTCTAAAATTTTTTAGACGCTAAAACCTTCACCTCAAATGAGGAGGTCAACTCGATCAGTTTTTTGCCAGCAAAGACCAAAAATTTTATGAGCGTGGAATTATGCTACTACCAGAAAGATGGCAAAAGGTGTTGGACCAGAACGGTCAATATATAATTTAATAAAGTATTTGTTTATTATACGAAAACTGTCTTTCATTTCTACAAAAAAAAACGAAATGACTTTCTGAAAAACCCTATATAAGATAATATAAACCGACATTAGGCTCCAATACAATATTTGTTGCTAAAATGGGTTAAAGATCAGTTTCATCTCCGAATGCTGGCCGTGGAACCATTTGAATGATGGTGACGCTTGATCAAAACCTTTCCAAAAAGGTATCACTGCATCTTTAATTCGGTGTGCTCTAATCAGAAGATTTACCGTAAAAATTACTTAGAAAGTACCTATTCCTATTTCACATATTTTGTTTTTCGTACTTGTTTTTCAGAACATATTTACTATTTCAAATACTATTTGAACCTTCCGTTTGAAGTTAATTTTACTTATGCCTCTTTAAGACTAAGTGTACTGCATTGTAATGCCTTCTTGATTGCAATACTCGATCAGTTTGCCTTTTAACGTTTTTGCTATGATCGTATTAGAAACACATATAACCTACCTACCAAAAAAAGTAGGTGGGTTTTTGTCAGTCATAAAAATGTAGACCGAAATTTCGCCAATACCACTGCACAACAATAGATTTTACGTATAAAAATCAGGTCATGTAGGCGACGTTGACCTTCGATCTCGATTTACGGTAGCATATGATAGATATGTACCTATACATAGTAGATAATGTCTGTCTAGATCTAAGAGCATTATTATACCAACGAACCTACCGCCCAAAATTTGTTTTATTTTAATTTTTAATCACTGCAACTGTTTGATAAACAGTGCCAGACACTACTCTGTGTTTGTATGAGGTCTGTTCAAAAAGTATCGCGAATTTTAAATTTTCGCGGGTTACTTTTTTTTCGATTTTTTTGTAGCGTTATGTAGGTACTCATGTCACTCACTTATACCGACAAGTTCGGATATATTGAATGTTCGGTTAATTTTTGACAGTTGCTTTGCTTACACGTGTTTTGGCTCGTCTTCGATTTTTACCTATTCCAAAAAACGGATGAAAGAATCTGTATCAAATTTTGTGCTAAAAACAAAATCAAGTGCTCGGGCGCATTCCAACTGTTGACTGTGACATATGGTGAAGCTGTCTTGGATTGAAGCAACGTTTGTCGGTGGTACAAAATGTTCGAGAAGGTGTGAATGACGAAGAGCGTGCCGGACGCTCGAACACGTCAACAACAGACGAAAACATTGATGAAATGAAGAAAATAGTATTGACCAATCGTCGAATCATCGTTAGGGAAGCTGAGAATCTAAACATATTGATTGGCTCCTGTCATTCAATTTTTACCAATGATTTGGGCATGAGACGGGTCGCCTCGACATTCACACCAAAATTGCTCAATTTCGACAAAAACAGCACCGCATTAACATTGTTAAGGAACTGTTGGAATCTGTCCGCGACGTTCCAAATTTGCTCCAGAGGGTCAGACTGGTAAATCATGGGTTTATGGTTAAACCAAAGTTCAATCGTCCCATGCGAAACTCCCACATGGGTCAAGACCGAAAAAAAGCGCGTCAAGTTAGGTCGAATGTGAAGGTTTTGCTTACAATTTTCTTCGATTGCAGGGGTGTGGCACATCATGAGTTCTTGTCACAGGGTAGAACGGTCAATAAGGAATATTACCTGCAAGTTATGCGAAATTTGTGCGAACCAATCCGCCAAAAATGCCCGGATTTGACTTTTGAACCATGATAACGCCCATGCTCATACATCGTTGCTTGTGCGCGAATTTTTGACCAAAAACAACACACTAATAATGCCGCAGCCACCCTATTCCCCTGATCTGGCCCCTGTAGCTTTATCTTGTTCTGGAAACTGAAGAGGTTCATGAAAGAACGACGCTATGCTACGATTGAGGGGATAAAGACGGCATCGAAGGAGGGGCTGAACAAGATCACATAAAATGATTTTTTGAAGTTCTTCGAGGATTGGAAAAACCTTTGGCATAAGTATATAATATCCGGTGGGGATTACTTTAAGGGGGACAAAATAGATATTCATGAATAAATACATAATTTTTGAAAAAACACAAAATTCACGATACTGTTTGAACAGACTTCGTATATGTAGAGTATTAGCTGTACTCTTTACAGTTGTGGTAACAATTGTTTAATAGGCGAAAGATCTTTCCATGTTTGCAATCCAGTAAATAGCCTTGATCTGCTGCTATTGTCTGCGGCACCTATATATGTTTATTAACAATTAATTTAAATCCATTAAGCGTGTGTTTGATTAATAGACATACAGATTTAAGTATCTTAATGTTTTAAAGTTGGTAGCTGTTACTCAAGAAGAAATAAGGACAATGTCAGGGCTTCTTATATGGATTTCTAATATAATTGTTAAGCTGTGTTTGATTTCGTTGAACAGTGAAATGTGCAGTTTATTTAAAGTAAATTGCTTATTGGTGTTTTTGAACGGATTATTAAAGTTTCTATTGATCGAATGACCTAAGTGAAAATGAAGGGAAAGTGTAATTTTTGTTGTCGCCATTTGAAGTTCCCTTTATGACTGCCGATGTTGTCTTGATTAAATTTTAAAGGGTACCATGTAGACAATAATCAGATCTGGAATTCGGATCGGATACTGAAGAAAAACAAAGTTTGATCTAGATTGAACCATCACGTATGTCATAAATACTCCTATTCTGATGCCACCTCATAAGGCCCTGGATAGATTACCTCAGTAGTCCTGAACAGGTTAACTCATATGGGGCAGATTGGGATGTTTTGTGTGGTTCTTACTAAAGAAACCTTAGGTATATGGTGGGACAGATCGGGTAATATTAAATGTTATGGTTACATTAGGGTAAGGGGTTTCTTGAAAGGCTTGAGGGGATAAAGAAATCCTAAAATTATTTTAATAAAATTTATTGGGCAGCCAGGACCTAACTGAGTTAAAACAGTATAGCAGGTCCGGCTCGGAAAAGGTAAGGAATTCTGTAACAGAGTTAGGGTAAGCTAATGGAGTCAGGGCCGTACTAGAATAAATAAGAATTTTTGTAAAAGGTGGACTTCTTTCAGTACCTGGCAGGGGTTTTGTAACAGAGTGTCCCTACTAGAGCCTAGTCTGGTCCAGATTCCTATTAGGGTTAACCTTATTTCAAGTCTACGCAGGTTCCTTTCAGTTCTTTGTTCTCCAAGAAGGATGACTAACGTTTGTTTTGTTGGGGTTTTATTTGAATGTTTGTTTTTTGGTTAGGTGTTTATTATAATTCTAGGAGCAACTTTATTTTATTATTATCATCATCATAAGGTCGTCCTAAGACTGGTTGGACACGCACCTCCACTCTTTCCTATCCTGAGCTAATTATTATTGACTTCCATAGAGTCCTCTGTTCTTCTATTCTTTCTAATACCTCTATCCACAGTATCCTCATCACTCGCCTATAACACCACATTTTGAACGCTTCTAACCTTTTTTCTCCGCCGCGCCCATCCGTACAGCGGCGCGTTTCAAACATACGCCTTTAATAATCCTTTTCGAATTTCTAAATTATCCGTTCGCGAGTCGATCCGACCCTGCGCTATCCTCTGCTTCATATCCCTACTACTCCTTCTGTCCTGACTTCCTAGATACCTAAAATCGGCCACTTTTTCAAATTTTTCGTCTCCTATCTGTACATTCGCTCTTCCCTTACTTTTTCTTTCCTTGTTTTACTGTATTATAATAGACATAATATTGAGAAGGACCCAAGAGGTCCCTGTTCAATCATTTTACTCAAAACGTCCCCGTACTTTTAATCATGTGGACAATGCCACGATGAACTTTTCTAAAAATTTCTCAACATATAGAACGTTGTATCTTTCATTTAATACTACTTATGAAATTCGCGAAAAGCTCATCTTCGCGCAAAAATTTTAGTCTCGCTTTAGTAACACAGTTGATCAAATCATTCCCCTTTATCTCATTGATCGATCGCCATCTTCTGTGACGACAATGTCTGACGTTTGATGCAGACAAAAAGCAAAATTTATGCACAAGTCCGTATGATAGCTTTTGGCATAGACCACAGGCATACGTTCTGTTAATAGTTAGTGTTAGCGTTGCTATAGCTCTGGCTATACACCTAACCCCATAAAATTCTGTTTTATTGACAAACAGTAATGGAGAAGGGCATTTGTATTTAAATAACAATTAACAATAAATCAAGCGAAAGGCACTAAAGTGGACGTTGCGTATTCAACGTCCGGATGGTGTAAATCATACCTGTGCCCTTTATTGCGAACTTTAAGTTATACGTACGTCGGTGTATATGCGTGTTTGCATACAAAATAGTTTTCTATTTCATTTTATACTTAATAGTCTCTCTCTTGCTCTGTGAACTTCGAATGTGACTTTGCATGTTATACTTCATTTACTTTCTGTAGCGATGAGCCCCTTCCAATGTATTGGATGCGCGCTTGCAAAATCGTAGGTAGGGAGAAAAAAGCTCATTATACTCTCGACTCTTGTTCATTAAACATACTTTTTCATACAGTACCTGCCAAAAATTTTGTTCAATCATGAATAGTAGTGCGAGTCGAAAACAAGCGTTAAAGCCTTTAATATGTCTTCAAATATAAATAAACATCTCATTGATACTTTCAGTAGTAAATGGTACCAATAACAGCACATTTGAGCAATGCAATTGTAGTGGATAAAATGATCAATTTTTCCGTGAAGTACTGTACGGATTATACTCTCCTCACCGGTTAAGAGTTTGGCCGAGAGTTGTCTCCTTCCTTTTCTGGCCTAGTGCTGTTCTTTTCTATTTTGTGCCGGTCAAACTGAAGGTCACACCGCTACAGAAAGTAAACGAAGTATAATACATATTAAAAATGTAGCAAGTACTCCTCTTTTTTTTCTTTATGCAGACTGTAGACGGATCAACTAATTTTGTATGCTTTGTTTTCTGTTCACATTTTACGTTAATTTTGTATAAAGAACATTTATGTTATTGGTCAGTCATGTGATAGAAAGTAATAGACGAACTAATAATTAGTTTCGAAATACTACAGTTAGTAGCAAATTATAGATATTACAAAAATGTTGTCATAATTTTCATAGCAAGAAGCGTTTACCATATTTTCGTGATTACTTTTTTTATACACTGATAAAAACGATTTAATTATAGATATTACAAAAATCTTGTCATAATTTTCATAGCAAGAAGCGTTTACCATATTTTCGTGATTACTTTTTTTATACACTGATAAAAACGATTTAATTCATCATCGTATTTATTTGACTATGCATTTTAACCTCGTTACCTTAACATCGACCTGAAAGAATAGGAATGTAGGTCCAAGTATTATGTAGATAATGTAATTTTATTATAGGTATTAGTGAAATTAGTAGGCAAATTGTGAATTAGGAAAATTTGCATTTGTATGTGTTTTTTGCGGTAGATATAGCATAAAGTAAACCTGGGAAAATCCAATAATTTGTTCACGTTTTTCGGTTTGTAGGTCAGTTGAGAACCTAACTTTAAATGAGCACCTGTGAATAATGCTCAACGACTGAAGACCAGTACTTATATCTACCTTATTCGATCGCATTGATTTTATATGTACCGTTAGGCTCTAGTTGTAACAATTTTACTTATTGTTTGAGGCGATCTAGACAAGCGGTTGAGTGGTGTGATTTATGTAATTGCATCTGCGAACTGAAACACCTATTCTTACGATTTCTTGCGGATAATAACAATTTGTCTTTAATTTGTAGGATAGTGTCAGTTAAATCGTCACTTGTTTACAATGTTTTGTTTTTGTGCAATAAATACTTAATAACAAGCGTATCTATATAGAATCAACTTCAAAATATAGCACACAAAATGGAAGAAACTGAGACCGTGTTTGACTGTAACTACACCACGCTGTCCCAGTGGCGTACTTAGATGTTTTTTTTTTAAATTTTTAACACTTATTAATTTTCCTATCGAATTATCTTAGTTTAAAGTCAAAAGCAAACGATTGATTGTATTTTATAATACATCATTAAATTGACGTGTTTTCTAGTTTCATGAAAAATTAGAAGAAGTGACTGAGTTTAGGTATTTAGGTGAGGTCGGAAGGAGTAGTGGGGATATAAAGCAGAGGATAGCGCAGGATCGAGTCGCCTTCAATAAAAAGAAGTCACTTCTATGCTCGCGAACGATTAATTTAGAAATTAGAAAAAGGTTGTTAAAAGCGAATGTTTGGAGTACGGCTCTGTACGGGTGCGAAACGTGGACAGTGGGCGCGGCGGAAAAGAAAAGATTAGAAGCGTTCGAAATGTGGTGTTATAGGCAAATGATGAGTATACCCTGAATAGAGAAGGTTATAAATGGAAGGGTATTAGAAAAAAATAGAAGGACTCTATGGAAGTCAATAAGAAATAAGCAAGATAGGTTGGTAGGACATCTCAGGCATGAAGGCCTTGTCCTCTTGTCAGAGACATTATTAGAGGCAGAGTAGAGGTAGAGCTAGATTAGATTACTGTTCACAAATAGTTAAGGATGTGGGATGTTCTAGTTTTAGGGAAATGCGAAGATTAGCGCAGGATAGGAAAGAGTGGAGGTCCGCGTCCAACCAGTCTTAGTACTAACGACCTTATGATGATGATAAAGTACATTACAAGTTTGTTATAAAGAGTAATGATATAAATAAGTTCAATTTTGTAACTCGGGGGTTTTAACGGTCGCTGAACACCAATATGATGGACTTGTTTCTATCGCTAGATATTAATCGAGTTTTTTTATAAGAACTTAGCAATGCACTTATAAGACTGCATTTTTTTTATGCACCAATACATTTTTAAAGATGAATTGATCTCTTATGTTCACAAAGTTTTTAGACTGCATTTCGATCCGACTTACTGCACAAAAATTCGAATGTTTAGACTATTTTTGTACTTTATTTCTTCGACTAATAAAATAGTTGTATCTATTAGGTTACGTTATAATGAATTCATTTACGAAATTGCAATAATGTAAAAAAAAACAAACGAAGCTGTATTGTAACCTATTATTAAGGACGATACAAAATATAATCGTCGAATAACAGGTATTCGGGTAAGATATGTTTATGAAGATTAAGATTAAATTAAAATTTACTTCACTTTGTTTTTCTCAATTAGACAGAACCTAGCCATAATTATCAGTAAAAATGGAAAAACTGAGAACATTCACCAAAAAATATTGATGGTATCTAAAGTTTTATAAAAATAATGCAACCGTAAATTAATAAAGAAAAAAGGGTCACCCGTGTGGTTGTTAAGCGCTTCACATCAAACAGACGCCACTAACACTTCCTATTAAATAACGTTTCCGGAAAAGCTTATTAGACTATTTTTGTTTATATAATTCTCCGTGTACCATATTGTTTTTTAAATATACGTTGAATATTCAGTGTCTATCGTAACGGAATAACAAATGGAATTTTATTAATGTCTATACCGCTTAGTTTTGCAATTTATTATAATTTATTAACCTCACAGTCGTGTCGATGACTTTCGTTTTCTTTGTCTGGCGTAAAAATCGGAAATTTACGACGAAATATTCGGATGAAAACTTCGTCGATAGGGAATATGATAAATCGCTATTTTACAATTTATTAGCTTTCAATCGTATGTGCAAAAAGGGAAATACCGCAACACAATAATTGCAATATGTAATAACTTGTTTGTAATTTTTTATTACAAACTTTCTCTTATCACTATGGATGTTTCCGATGAAACCGTTAGTTAACAAGGAATTTTAAACGTAAGATATAATAGTATAAATTAGCAATTATTTATTGTTACATAACTATTTTAAAAGACTAACAATATATTTATGGTATTTATTATCACTAACACATATGTATACATATAAATTACCGTTGAAACGATATATTTTTAATTGTTTATAACAAATGCAAATATTATACTAGAGATCGGGCGTCGTTCTCAGATATAAGGTCCGTACTTAGAACGACGAACAAAATTTTATGCTTTGAGAACTGTGAAGTCCTCAAAGGTTCCGTAATGCGGCCCCATACATGAAATGGATTTAAAGTGTTTACTAATCGCGATACTTACTGTAATCCTTAATGTATATGCAACATGAGACGTACATATGTTTGCACCTCGGTTTTCATAAATAGCAGCTTAATGTCCTAAGCTAAGTTAAAGGTGTATGTTTGGAGCTCGCCGCTGTACGGGTGCGAAACATGGACAGTGGCCGCAGCGGAAAAGAAAAGGTTTGAACCAGTCTTGGGTCTGACATCCTTATGATGGATGTCCTAAGGACGTCCCTGATAATGACGTCTTGTACGAACGACGTCCACTACCAATAAATAACTACAGTTTAATAAAAAAAAAAGGCGCACCGGATTACTGTGCACCCGGCATTAGCTGTGACGGTTACTGACTCATATCTTCGTTCTGGTGAGTTTTCCCACTAAATACCACCCTCACCATCGTCACAATTCATATTAAGTCCCATTAAAAAAGTCGTTTAAAGTCTAAACCAATAAAATTTTAATTCTTGGCAGATTTTCAACGAGGCGGTTAAAATCGCTAAAACCAGCCTATAATGTCAATAAACACTAAAAGTCTGCAAGATGACAAAGTAATACTAATATGTTATAGTTAAGTAAAACCGGATATACCAACAAGCGTCAGAAACACAAAATGTGATAGTTATACCGTACTTCTGTTTTCTATTTCGTGACAAAAAGTAAACACAAGAACGATTTCAAAATAACAAATAATGAAATAATGAAGTGCAATAATCAATAAATAATACAAATTAGGACAAAAGACCTATCTCAATACAACCTTCTTACCAATTTTCAGTAGGTAGATTATTTGTCATACTTATTAAATTAGTATTGTTGGTGTTTGTTTTTTGGTAGAATTACTCGACACTGTCAGCTACTCGGCGTCATTGCCCGGTTACCTGGTCGGATCCTAAAAAGTGCCGGACTCGTAGGGTATCCTAACTAAACCGGGAACTCATTCCTAATAAAAGAGCATTTGTTTCGATATAACAGGTAGACACTTCAACTCTACTTGTGGTGGTAAATATAATCTATTAAGTGTCATATTTTATAGATTTTTCGTGGATTATATTAGAAAAGAAAATGAAATTCTATGTGCGCATTTGTATGAATGCGGAAGGTACCTAATGTAAATTTGGAATGGATTCCTTTTCGATTAGAAAACAATTTCCTACGTCGAGTTAATCTTTTTGGCAATGAAGATAGTTATTTTTGGAGAACGTTATTGCATCAGTGTTGTTTTGAAAAACGGTTAAAGTTTTTTTTTACATCTGCCCATCGGTTGTTCAGTTGTGTCTGATGGCAGAACAAAAACTTGCCCATGTATATAGTTATGTCATGATGGTACACAAAGGTGTGTGGGACTTGTCTTTTGTATTTTGTTTCCTATTTTCAAGCGTCTTCGACCGTTTATGGCACTTTGATGCTATAACGGTCTGCATGATGAATTCAACCGTGATGATCATCATCCGTGTTCCGTTTGGTATAGGTTCAAGGTGATTTATTGCCAAGAAGAAAACGGTTATTATGGGTCCTTAATGTTTTTTTAATAACCGACTGTTCGGATGAATGCAGCACGCTCCTTCTGATATGTAAATATGTATGCGAGGATGAACCAAGTGTTGTGATATGTTGTTTTCGAAGAATACCAACAATAAATTAATTTATAAATACGCGATAATTGGATAAACAAAAAAAATCACCATTGAATGCGAACATGATGATGATGATGATACGTTGTTTATCGGTAGTTTGCGAATCATGAATTCCAGTTAACTTATTGATGACAGACGCCCTTGTGATTAGTTATCAAAGCTTACGGAATCGTTTTACATATTTAAAAATACTTAATCGTGATACGTGGTATATTGAGGATAAAACAATTAAAGAACGTCGGGTTTTTTTCTGTTGTGGTTATAAATAAGCTTCTTTAGAGAAACAGTGACTAATATTTAAATAATAAGAATGTATAATTACAATAATATACGTAGTGTCAAGGATACATGTGCTCAACGCTGAACGCATACTTAATTAGTTTCCTTAATTTTTTTATTGTTTCTGAAATCGTAGAAAAAGTATTCTTTTTGTTGAAGCCTTTTGAGTCGGCTATACACTATAAAGTTACAGGAGAGAATAACAAACTGTAGTATTAGCCAAGTATAAATGAAGAATTTGCTACAATAAACTTTACTCGAGTGCATACGTGTTTCACTCACCTGTAATGTGATTTATTTGTTGATAAGGGGTGGACGAAATCCAAGCTCTGTTCAACAAGTATCACGAATTTTGAATTTCGGTGGGTTACGTATATTCGATTTTCGATTTTTTTATTATGTTATGTTGGTACTCATGTCTCTAAAGTATACGGACAAGTTCGGCCATGTTGAATGTTCAGTTAATTTTTGGCTAGTCTTCGATTTTTGCCTATTCCAAAAAATGGATCAAAGACTCTGTATGAAATTTTGTGTGAAAAATAACCGAATGTTGACTGTGGCATATGGTGAAGCTACCTTGGACCGAAGCAACGTTTATCGGTGGTACAAAATGTTCTTAGAGGGCCGAGTAGATGTTAACGACGAAGAGCGTGCCGGAAGACCGAGCACGTCAACAACAGACGAAAACATTGATGAAGTGAAAAAATAGTATTGGTCAATCGTCGAATTACCGTTAGAAAAGTTGCTGGCTCCTGTCGCAAAATTCGTACCAAAATTGCTCAATTTCGACCGAAAACAGCATCGCATTGGCATTGCTAAGGGGCTGTTTGAATCTGTCCACGACTATCCAAATTTGCTCTATAGGGTCAAGACTGGTGACGAATCATGGGTTTAGGGTTATGACATGGAAACCAAAGTTCAATCGTCCCAAGAGGAGCTCCCGCACGAGCCAAGATCTAAAAAAGCGCACCAGGTTAGGTCGAATGTGAAGGTTTTGCTTACAGTTTTCTTCGATTGCAGGGACGTGGTACATCATGAGTTCTTGCCACAAGGTATAACGGTCAATAAGGAATATTACCTGCATGTTATGAGTAATTTGCGCGAAGCAATCCGTCAGAAACGCCCGGATTTGAGGAAAAAGAAAAATTGGGCTTTTGCACCATGATAACGGCCCTGCTCAAACATCGTTGCTTGTGCGTGAATTTTCCGTATTCTTCAGATCTGGGCCCTGTTGCTTTTTCTTGTTCTCCAAAATGACGAGGCCCATGAAAGTACGACGCTATACTACGATTGAGGAGATAAAGACGGCATCGAAGGAGGAGCTGAACAAAATCAAAAAATTATTGCTTGAAGTGTTTCAAGGATTGGAAAAACCTTTGGTATAACTATATAATATCCAGTGGGGATTACTTTAAGGGGGACAAGATAGATATTCGTGAATAAATAAATAATTTTCGAAAAAACACAAAATTCGTGATACTTTTTGATGCTCAGTATGTTGTGGTAAAAGGCAAATCTAATTTTCAGCTAAACGGTTTTGTGAGAGAAAATCGAATCAATCGATGCCTGTGTCTGCATCATATTATTGCATTTAGAGAGGTACCTATTCAGTACCATAAAACACTAGTATTTGGTTGGATTACTTAATTTATCTTGTTGATTTCTGCAAAGAGTATTTCATAAATTGTGATTTATAATATGCATACGTATTTATATAATAACTGATTTAATTACTTCATTAGTAGGTAACCTATTTATGAAATAGTTCAAACCCTAACACCAAAATACGACACTAGGTGTCTGAGGTACTTTTCGATAATATAGTTACTTTCTTCAGGGGCTGAAGAACCGCTTAAATCTGACAATTGAATTACATAAAGAATGCACAGAAATAAGATCTGTTGCAAAATAAACCGATTCAAAGTTGTTCTGGGATGTCGCCTGGCCTGACACCACCCTCTTTCCCATTCAGATAAAGGATTTTAATTTTCAATACGTGTACAAATTTACTTTTAAAATTAACATCTAATGTAATTTAGGGATAGGACAATAGAATTATTAGTACATAAAGGCCTATAAGGCCAGGCTGGACCCCTGCCCCCTGAGTTAGATTTCGTTTCTGCATTTTCAGTTTCGAACATAATATGCTTTGTGCTTGTGAAATTTCGTCACTTTTAATGCATTTGGTACAAATTTACTGTAATTGTAAAATAAGTCGGCTTAGCTTTACGGAACGTGACAAGAACCTACCTTTGCTACATGTGTTAATAGTTAATGCTTGTCAAGCGTTATATTAAATTGGTAAATCTTAAAAATAAGTACACTTATTCGAACAAGAATAGTTAAATAATAGAAATTCGGGTAATTTTTTACATTATTTGACATTGGAATTGAGACATGCAGTTTAGTGAGGTAGGTAGTACTCACCAAGTAAAGTAGTGTGGTAGTATTTATCAGAATATTGTTTATTATTTGTTTAAAAATGAATGTGACTGAGATAGAGGCGTTTAAAATTTTCTTAATCGGGGGAAATTCCGGTAGGTACGGCCCTGGCTTCAGCCTTCCGTCAGCTGTTCCCGCCAAACATCGTTTGACCTAAAAGATATCTTTCTAACATTATTCTAATATATCAGCCCGCCTTCGGCGGGCAGGGGCATTAAACATACTCGAGCCTGTCATAAATCTACCTAACTAAACAATGACGTCATCAATGCATATTTGGCGAGAACAGCTGACGAAAGGCTGCAGCCAGGGCCGTACCAACCCGAATTTCCTCCAATTAAGAAAACTTTAGGAGCCTGTATTTCAAGCTACATTGGTTTCCGCATGGAATTAATACTACCACACGATTCTACTTGGTGAGTACTACCTACCTGATTAAACTTCATGTCTCAATTCCAATGTGAACTAATGTAAAAGATGACCGAAATTCGATTTTAGGAAATAAAATTACAGCATTATATTTTTAAAATATTATTGTCTACAAAAGATATTGGTTTTGAAGAATATTTCAAGTTAAAGAAGTTCGATTCAGGGAAGTTCCATACTTAAGAATCCGACGAATTGTATGAAATTCCTTTTCTGTTGCTACTGTTTTAATAACAGATCTATCAGTGTAGAAATGGACAAATGGACCTATTTTAAGGAGTAAGAAATGTGGGGTACTAGATCCTGTTCGTAGTGTACCCATTAAAATTGTTACAATCTTGTGCTGTTTCTAAAAGTATTTTGATTTGGTGATAAATGATCTGTCTGGTTTACTAACAAATCTACATTCAGGTATTTATGAACCCAGTTTTCTATTGTGACGACTGTCTAAGACAAATGAAAATGCTGATTATTTACTGTTGTAGTTGGACTTTTTTTTGTCGCAGTATCGAGAATAGATTACAAAACATCTGGGCATGTCGATATACTTATATGTGTAGATATGTGTGTGTGTGTGCACCTATTATAGGCTATTGTATCCGTGTACTTAAGTAAGTAGAAAGCCTTTAAGGCGGTGTCCAATAGGGAATTGACAGGTAAGAGGTGCGGTAGTGGAAGTGACATTGGGAGTAGCCGTTATTGCAACGCATTAAATGCGGTTTCTGTGGCATTTTTGCGATTTTGTTCATTGGCACGCAACACTGAACAATAAAACACAGATAAAACAGCTTGTTAGTGGCTAACACTTAATAAATTTAAATCTATCGCTCTCCCCCTATCGCCTCTTGTTTGTCCGTAATCGATCTTACGACCGGAATGCAAAATTTAATCATTACGAGAATGACAGTCTCGAGAACGTCAATAGATGTAACATCGAAAAGAACGAAATGTGTATAAATATTATACCTATCTATAATTATATTTGAATAAATCAAACGTCACACAGGAATTTTTAAGTCCATTTTTAGCAATGAGTTAAGAAACAAAATAAATAAAATTTCCTATACTGAGCTGATATTTGTATTTCCCCAAAATTATATCTTAACATAACTATTTGTGAACAATAATCTAATCTAGGTTCACCTCTACTTATTACCCCTGATTCTTTCTAACTAGCCTTATCCGAGAAGGTATCTTACCAACCTTCTACTTTCCTACTCTTTCTAATATCTCCTCATTTCTAATCTTCTTTGTCCACGATTACTTCATCATTCGCCAGTAATATCAAACTTAACCTTTTCTATTCCGCCGTGCTTATCGTTCACGTTTCTTACCCCTACAGAATTTCTAAATTCACGATAAAAGAAATGATTATTCTCCGTTTATATCGCTACTACTCCTTCCGTCCTGACTTATCTGACTTCCTAGATACCTAAAATCAGTCACTTCTTTTAATTTTTCGTTTCCTATCTTTATATTCACTCTTTCCTTACTTTTTCTTCCATTATTTATCAGTCTTTTTGTTTTACTTTTATTTATTTTCATGCAGTACTGTTTTGTCAATACCGCTTCCATTTTATTTAAAGCTATCTCTAACTCCTCCTTGCTAGATGCTAATACTGCTATATCATTTGTAAATCTAAGCATACCAATCTTTTGCCCTTGTATATCTATTCCTAAAGTTGTCATGTCTAAGATGTTTATCGTGCTTTCGATATATAGATCAATAACTGTGTGTATCCTTGTATGACTCCCTTCATAATATCTAGTTCTCTACGTTGCTGTTCAAGCTGTGTATCACTCTTCTATCTTTAAATCCCATCCCTACATCTTGTTCCATTTAGTATTGTCAAAAACTCTTCCAAAATCTATGAGTACTATGTACGCACTCTTGCACTTATTTATCGTGTTTTCTGTTGTTACCCGTAACGCTAAACTGAGCTCCCTCGTTCCTCTATTTTTTTCTAAATCCAATAGTTCTTTCGTCCTTTTTTAGTTTAGTGTATAATTGAAAAAGCTTTTAATCACTTACCACTATTAAAACAAGTTTTTAGTAAAACGTTACTAATCTGAACTAATTTAAGAGTCGAATGAATGAGAGGTACCCAATCAAATTTATTTTATTTACCAATAAAAGTGTTTCTTGTGTGCGCTGATGTATCTGACACAGAGGTTTGTATGTAATCAAATCAAACTACTTAAAGTACAAACTCCGGCAGTCACGCAAGGTATTAAATTTTTCGTGCTAACGTACTTGCTTGCATTTTTGAGATGCTAAGTGAGCAAATGGCTTTTCGTATCGACTAATACGATATTTAGTTGCATTAAGTTTTTATCCGAGAAACCGCAAACGGGGGGAGATGCGTGTCAGTGCGGTAGAGTTCATTATTCCACTACGGGCAAAGGTAGATTGGCTCTAGGTTCCTAAACGCGTTTATTCCTAAACATATTATTAACAATAAGTGCAAATAAATATATCTGGGATGAAGTTTTTATAGCCTTCGTTTTCATAAATAATGTTTAACTGTTCTTCGGTAGAGGCCATTTAGAATCTTGTGGGCTATAACCTTGGGTTGCGTCTGTTCATTGTGATCTACTTTCATGATAATCAGTCGAGTCAATGTTTTTGAAGTAGGGAATGAGCGAATATAAAGATAGGAGATGAAGGATTAGAAGAAGTGGCTGATTTTAGATATCTAGGAAGTCAGATTAGTCAGAATGGAAGGACTAGTATGGATATAATGTAGAAGATAGCGCAGAGTCGAGTCGCCTTCAATAAAAAGAAATCACTTCTATGCTCTTCTAGGATGGTTATTTTAGAAATTCGAAAAAAATTGTTAAAGGTGTATGTAGGGTGGGCGCGGCGGAAAAAAAGGTTAGTGTTACAGGTGAACGATGAGGATACCGTGGATAGAGAAGGTTAGAAAGAATAGGAAAACAGAGGATTCCAATGAAAGTAAATAAGAAATAGGCGAGATATGTTAGTATGACACCTTCTCAGACATGTAGGACTAGACATATTGGAGGCAGAAACAGAAGTTAAGAGTAGTAGAGATAGACCTAGATTAGATTAATGTTCGCAAATAGTTAAAGATGTGGGTTGTTCTAGTTTTAGGGAAATGCGAAGATTAGCTCAAGATAGGAAGGACTGGAGGTGCGTGTTCAACCAGTTTTAAGACTGACGGCCTCATGATGACATTATAAAAATTGGAAAATAATTGTTTTAATATACCTGACACCTGGCATACACCTATATCTTATAATCCGCAGAATTAAACTTTTGGCTTTTATTATTCAATACTGTGCTTTTTTCTAAACATAAAATTGATTACAGATATATACCGATTTTGAATTTTACAAAATTGATGTGTTGTTGTTTCAAAAAGTCATGGCTGCTTCCTATTTATATATGTATGTGTACGTGTGTTTATGTGTGCGCCTTTTGTACGATGGCGTAAGCATTGTATTTTTGAAATTCCTTTATTATAAAATTGGACAATTCATGCATTCAAGGTTGCGTGTACATGAAAAAATCCATATCGGTTTTACACTGTACGCTTTTGAACATATATTTCCTAACTTGTAACACACGATTACGTTCAATCATTAATTTATTCATAATCGACCGTGCAGTTTTTACAAAATTGTCGCGACCGAATTTGGCACACTTATCTCCCTGAATTTGGCGAAACAAGAAACCAGGTGCACAGTTGAGTAAGAAAATAATATCCGTGACTCTAGATGATATTGCACACAAATATTCAACGTTTTAATAAACATTGTGTTTTTTAAGGTGCTAGGTAATTGCGGGATGTGGTCTACTCTCTATTTGAACGATTGATCAATTGAGTAAACGGTTTTACGGAATTTCATGGATGAAAAGGAGTGACAAAGTTTTTCTCGGACGTACGATTGGGTCCATCTTAACTAATATTATAAATGCGAGTGTGAATTTGTTTGTTTGTCGGCTTTTCACGCCTTAACTACTCAATCGATTATTACGAACTTTTGTAGACGCATTGTTAGAAAAGAACATAGGGTACCTACTTTTTATCTAGATGGAAAAATGTCGTTTCCGATTGATAGAAAAATTAATTTTGGACAGTGGGCGCGGCGGAAAAGAAAAGGTTAGAAGCCTTCGAAATGTGGTGTTATAGGCGGATGATGAGGATAACGTGGGTAGAAAAGGTTAGAAATGAAGAGGTAATAGAAAGAATAGGAGAACAGAGGACTCTATGGAAGTCATTAAAAAAGAGGCGAGATAGGTTGGTAGGACACTTTCTCAGGCATGAAGGTCTAGTTAGAGACATATTAGAGGCAGAAACAGGAGTTAGGAGGAGTAGAGGTAGACCTAGATTAGATTACTGTTTCGCAAATAGTTAAGGATGTGGGCTGTTCTAGTTTTAGGTAAATGTGAAGTTTAGCTCAGGATAGGAAAAAGTGGAGGTACGTGTCCAACCAGTCTTAGGACTGATGACCCTATGATGATGATGAAGTAGTTTTAGTACATCAACGCGCACGAAGCCGCGGGTAAAATCTAGTAAGCGCTAATTCATTATGATGATAAATGACGGTCGAGATTATAAAATTTGAACGAAGAGATATTTTGAAACAGAAACTTCAAAGGAGTTTTTAACTTCCTTTCAGAGCGAATCATTAGATTTCGTATCGTAAACTAACCCACATGCAGGGGCCATCATCATATGGTTGTAAGTCCTAAAAGTGATTAGACATGCACCTTGAGTCTTTCCTATCCTCAGCTAAACTTCGCATTTCCCTAAAACTAGAACATCCCATATCCTTGGCTATTTCTGAACTATCCTAATCTAATGTAGGTTTCCCTTTCCTCTTAGCTCCTGTTTCTGCTTCTAATATGCCTCTAACTAGCCCTTCAAGATGTCGTACCAACCTATAGTTGGGACGTTCAGAATTGGCATAGTCCGCAGTAAAACTGTAAAAATAAACTATCGCATTTACTTTCCTCTCTCAACTTACGAACTAGACAAAACACCTCCTTTTAGTCACGGCAGACGTAGGGAATATCGCAAACATAGAAAAGAGATGTCAGGTAGGACACTAATAGAGAGTAAGGAATAACACTATACCAATTAATGTATAACGGAAAGAGATGCAGACAAACAGAATTTAACCATGATACCAGCATCGGACAATATTCTCAGGAATTAGTTAAGCAAAGATGCTTGCTGAAAGATGTAATTCCAGCCAGGCAGTTATAAAGCCGACCCTGATCTTTAGCGTACCCTAAACAACCTCTAACCGCTTACTATTATTCGGTTCTCTTATCACTTTGCCTGAGCTACTCATGAAGCATTTCCTAATTTAACAACGGCGTGTTCAGAACTCAGCGAATGACTGCAGTCCCAAGTGGAAACAAGAAAGAAGATACGTCTATTCTCACATATAATTTATTGTGGACTTTGCCAATTTTTATCGTCCCAACTATATATCTCCTGTTCTTTTTGATGTCCATAGCACCATCTATTCCCCTACTCTTTCTAATATTGCTCATTTTTTGCCTTCTCTATCTACTATATCCTCATAATTCGCCTGCAACACCACATTCCAAACTTGAGAAATGAGTTTTTAATTTTTTATTCACAAAGGCGTCTTCTTGTTAAGTTCTATAACAATATTTTCGGAATCTACGAATGCCAAATTTTCCAAAGACGCCAATTTCCATTGATGAATACTTTTCGTAATTAGTTACTACGAGTATTCAATTAATTTGGCACTATTTTATTAATTTCGGTCGTCAGCTGCAATTGTTTGGTTGTATGCGATTAAAAGGAAGCATCGTATATTTTTTTTTTCCGAAGTAACATCATTAATAACGGTTGCTTTTCCCATAACTCACGCCATTTTAGGTATGTTAAGGATGGTCATCCGATACGATGTTGTGTGGCGACGGCTGATTCTTGAAGTTCCCGCATGACTTACTAACGACGGGCAAAGGTACACACATACCTGTACGTATATGGAAGTAATTGTCAGGAACATCATCGTACGGTGCTGTATGACTTTGCAACAGTCGATAATCGCTGAATTTAAATACGGCTCACAATAAATTGACCCGAGGAAGGCGCGGGGGTTAATAAGTTGGACGCATGTGTTAATGGCAAGGACCGTATAATAATAATATAAACATCGTTTTACTGACTAACGGGATGATTGATTAATTCCATTCATAATAAAATAAAATAATGTATGGGCATGCGACTATAAATAGACTATGGTTAAGATTATTATCTTTTCATTTTGAAAACCATTATATTATATATTTTTTTCGCCACTCTCACACTAGCTTCCCTTGTCATATCTCTTTTACTATTCTAAAAAACAACCCCATATTCCTTAAAAATTCTTTCAGTCCCTTCATTTAGCCCGAATTTTAATATACTGATTCCGAAGTTCTACTATTCTCAAATCTTTCTGACAATCTACCTCTCTGATGCACATTTTACACCGTCTGTTGTCTTCTTCCAGTATCCCCTCCACTCATTCCCATTTTTAAAATTTGCTGGCATGTTTATTTCCCTTCCTACTTTTAAGTACTTTATTGGCCCCAATTCCCTTGCCAGTTTCTCTACAAAATCTCCCGCAGCCTTACTACGTATCTTGGCTCCTATTTTTTTTAGATCTTCCATTTTCATTTCCCTGCATGTGTTTATTATCAATTGCCCTATATTGATTCCTTCCCTAAACCATTATCTCACTTGCTCCTGATTGATTTTTAATCTCTTCAAAGCCCCCCTCCCTCTCTCTATTATATTTACTTTTCGTCTCTATTTCCAGTAACTTCTTCCATATTTCCTTCTTGATATTCTCTTTCTTCAACATCACCAACCTCTCCTCATATTTTACGGTTAAATAAATAAATAAAATGTGTGAGCTTATACAACGTATCAAGCTGATATAAAACAGTTTATGTGAAGTACATATCATTACGGGAGCTGTCGCAATTGATAAAAAAAAAAAACTTTTGGGTGTTTCATTCCCACTGTTCGGCAGAATTTTACCTTTTTTTTATTTTTTCCTCTTTCATTTTTGAAGCAAAAGAAATACGTTTTTTAAGCTAAACAAACTAACATTTTGTACCTGTTTTTATGACCATTTGAACCCTTAGCTTGAATGTGTATGTTTTTAACGGCAAAGATTCTAAGAATTTCACCCCCTTTAGAAATTTTTGTCACCAAAGGAGAAAGTCGGAGTACCAGTTTTTTACCAGTTACCAGTGTAACTAAGTACCTTTTAGGAGAGTGACCAAGCTGTCTCGCCGAGACAGTACCAACCAACCAACCAACCATTTGTTACCACCAAAATCATTTTTGTATATATATTCAATTTAATAAATAGTGATTATCTTTAGTTAGAGACATCACATTCGGAATAATTACCTATTAAGTTTACACTTTCGATAATTTACGAAAAAACACCCACTTACAACTAATGCTGGTGGACTAGGGCGGAAGGCCCTCTTCAGCCTTTCAGGGATCGTGGGAATGGATGAGGGGTGGTTCAGGTGAGAAAGATGAGATGGACGAAATGAAGACAGAAGAGAATGAAGATTATCTATGGAATATTACTGCCCTAGCATTTGCCTAAGTGGTCCAAGGAAATCACAGAAAAACTTGGACCAAGACAGACGGACTCAAGATCCAGCGTCCTCCCGAATGCTGAGCAATTGTCTAAACCTCTAGGCTATGCTGCTTGGTCATCACAATTGATGTGACTTGTTGGTTTACATGAGCATGTCCAAATTTACGAGAATGCTGTGTTTAAATTTTTATACGTGGTTCAGTTGTATACATAATTATTTCCTACTGGATAGATGGGTCATATCTGACACTGAAAACATTATGAAACCGCAACATATGTCTGTGTGACGCATTTCCTTAATTTTGCGTATGAAACTCCCCTTCTTTACGACGTATGATATTTAGTGGATAAACCGAGTAACTTCTTCCTTTGTATTTTCGCATATGCGATGGACACAAATTGGATTTCGGAAATAATAATACCGATTGCATCGGCATGAAGAGCAAATTTCCGGGGTCAGGTCGCTATGCTGCCCAAGAACTGCTCGCCAAACGAGAAGTTTCACTTGAATCCAGGGTGCTCAGTGGCAAATGTTTTTTATCAGCAGCGCAGCACACAGACTTACTGAACGTCGAATAGAGTCAGTCGATCGAGGACAGTCCGCGTGCGGTCATATCGCAAGTGTGTCGCTGGCTTTACACATTAGGTATTTTTTCTAAATCATAATAAATTATACGACTAATTTGTTTTTATGATATGTATTTATTTTTATTCAAAGGTCGAAGTTCGGTTGGTTTTCTTGCATTACCCGCTTTTAGAACACCGAAATAAGATGAGTCATAAACAGCCAACTCAGTTCATCTTTACTGTACTTATATCTTCATCGTAGAATACGAGATTAATAACACAAAATACTTAAGTCGTTTTCACAGCAAGTACTTCTTTTGCGAGACATATTGAAATTTGCGCGTATGTGTATACACATGTAGATTTATTTATGTTTATGCCGCCGCTTGCAGATCCTTACGTCTCTCTCTGTTTGTATCTTGTACAGAGTTAACTGATCTCTTGTTAATGCACGCGGGATTCTTATTAACCTCTCGAATTTATTCATGAGATTCATGAATTCTGACATATCGTTTTTAATTTTAAAATATTCCGGCACTAGCTGTAACTTACACGCAGATATATCCACATATCAGCAGTTTAATTAAACAGAATATGAAAGCAACATTTAAAAGTACATTTTGAATAGTAGCTTTTGACTTATGCTAATTATTTATTAGAAACAAAATTATAAACGAACTACTTTTTATGATGATATTTTAAAATAAAAATATGCTTAGTACCCGATAGGGTTCAAAAGTAAAGGCCCAATCTAGTATCTGATCAAATAGTAAGCCAGATGTAGAACCTGACTACAGAAACCTAGTAAAAGCCTAATTAGACTATCAAATAAATACCCCTCTAAAATCCGCTGCGGGTACTTACTACATTATCAGTTAGACATCTTACCCTTTACCTGTCTTGACATTTAGTAAATAAACAAAGCAGTCATTAGATTGAGAATCTAATTAGGGCTTTAACCTACCATTCTGTAAGGCAGAGCCGGGCAAACTAGGCTCTCTTGACTCTCCAGTGCTCCTCAGGTACAGCCAAGGATCTCCTCATTGCTCCTGCGAGTGCGAGCGAGATGATTCTTTCCTTTTCTTATCCCTTCCATTTCGTAGGTGAGTTCCCTCTTCCATAGCCGAACCCAATAGTATTGCTCCGTAGTCCGACATGCTACCCTTGAGCTGCGGTACGATCATTAGAAAATTTTCGTAGGTATTATTTAAGTTGCGAGTGAGGCTTCACTCGTCTAAGGGATGTAGGGGCTTGATATGGGAGTGGAAGGGAGAAGAAAAAGAGAAAGCAATATGGGTCATTACTGTTTACTCTCTTGTACTCATTGAAAGGTATGGAGTGACGCAAACTAACCTCATGTAGCGGCTCCTACGAAGTTAAAGTTTGCCCGGCTCTAGATTAATTCCGACTTTGTATACAATTAAGTAAAAAACTAAAAAAGTCATCTCTTCTAATGTAAAAACGGAAAGTAAATCTGATTTTCAATTTGACATTTTTTATCATGTTGATTATTAGGTATGTTGCTTACTAGATGTAAAGAAGTAAAATGGTAACATATGAAATAAGTGTAGATTTTAAGCTGAAGTATTTTCTTTTTTGGTATATAATGGGTGGATTTATTAATAATATTAATATCGCAAGAATTGACGAATATCTAAAAGACGATTTTTGGATTCATTCTTTAACTGTTGTATTTCTTTTTCATATTCGAATGATTGCCATAGAAATACCAAAGTAAAATGTAATTTCCAACTTGTAATCGTAAAGTTTTTATTTTGTCCTCACTGTAGAGACGGCAAAAATAGTTTTGTTGCGGAAAGGTTTTTATGTTACCTTCGGAAAAGGTTTGTATAAGAATGTGCAGACCAACGTGGTGGCCAGCCGATGCCGATGAGTCCCTTTGTCTTTTGTACGATATGCGAGCATGGTGTATGAAAGAAACATTTTCCCATTTTATGTGCATCATCTGTCCATAAATTAATCGCAGGTGCACATGTTGTTGGTTATTGTGGTCTCCCCATCCATAGGTATAACGTAAATAGAGATAGTTTCGAATCTCATAATTCTTGGTCTTGAGTTACACAATGACAAAATTCATCAATTTTTTATATTTCGTTAAAACGTTGATCGTCACTGTTTACAGTTTACTCCGTCCCTGTTTGTATTATCAAAGCACGTGTAATAAGGTTTACTTCCCGCGTAACTGAAGGCTCATGAGATTTTGAACTAGCTATACGTGTGTTGTAGTAGAATATCAA
The DNA here is from genome assembly GCF_000699045.2 of Agrilus planipennis. NCBI lineage: Eukaryota > Metazoa > Arthropoda > Insecta > Coleoptera > Buprestidae > Agrilus > Agrilus planipennis. The sequence goes on along the minus strand of NW_020439432.1, from coordinate 85,994 downwards.
CAGAGACTACCTGTGTGTAGAGGACGGTGCGCGACGACAGTGCGCGGGAGCGAAAAAGAGAACAAACCCTCATGAAATATTAATAAAACGTTGTCCGTTGTTTCGAATTGAAACAAAGAAAGAGCCAACCACCAACATGGAACGATAAAAATCGGAACTCGTATTGCGGTAAGAAGAAACTAGACGACCATATGGCCCCGACATTGTAACATTAAACGTGTTCAATCCCATGACATAACACGCATGCAGTTTGCTCGTCTTACATGGTGTGCTCGAGAGCAAGGCTAGCCGGAATATCCGGCCAAGTTACGATTAGATTCGTCCCAGCTGAGCGACGACAATGAAAGCGACGCGACGCGACGCGATGGTCCATTTAATAATAATCCGACAAATTTTCGTTGCCACACACCCAACACTTGCTCATTCTTCTTAACTATTGCAGTTTTAGGGTTACATCCCTCGATATGCAGAAACTGAATCCTTATGGGATCACATTGCTGACGTCGTTAGATTCACTCACTTGTCATGGAAAATGTGAGGTAAGTATAGGTACCTACTTCTCGTTGACCTAAAATATTGAAATTTGGTATGGAGGAGAGTTTGTGGAATTAGTACGTGACAAACTTGATCATCTTCGATTTTGGATATAAATTGTCGTGTTATCCATTTCTTCTTCCGTTATCACAAGCAATAGTGGTTCAAATTTAATAAATAAGATGATTTAGTCATTAAGTAAAATATACTGTTAGATGATGTCTAAAAAGATTTGTAGAAAGGCTTTGACCGTAAAAAATTGCGGTAAACACCACCATTGTAAAAGATCCCCAAGTGGACGGTGCCCATAATGGGGCAGATACTTCTTGTGTTTATTATTTGTAAAACAGAATAACATTGGAATTACATTAGTACTTTCTTTGATCGCGAAACCGTGGGTTTTACTGTTTCTTTTCCTTTAATATGAATTTCCTAGGTCTACAGCTAATACATCGTGAAATTTTTGTCTCTTAGTTATTAAATTTACCAATGCAAAAAATGCCACCGGTATTTTTCTGAGTTGTCAAATGATCAAGCGCTTCTTAATTGCATAATGATCATCTGTCACAATTTTATCATAATAAGACAGTACATTTGTTGTTCTGTTGTTGATACTTATACATGCATACATACAAACGCAACACACTCGATGAGTTTTTGAATCTTTAATTAAAATGATTCAATGATCGAAGAATAATGATTATGTGGTATTCAACATATACTGTACGATGACGCTTCAAGAAAACCGTTACATTCAAAGTAAACAATTTGTACGCAAATAATAAAGAACCATTTACGATAATTTTCACAGTTTCTTCTATTAATAGTATGCGCCGTTGTCGGTTATTATTTATATTATCCTAAGGAATTCCTTTACTATTTTTTTTTTATCTATAGTGGAATGTTGACGGTTTTGAATGTTGACTGCGGCTTTTTATACATACTTACATCTACTTTTATACATTTAATTGATATTAAAAATCATGCATGCGAGTAAAAAAACACGAATATAAAGTTGAGTTCGCGTTCCTTTTTCGTAAGCGATTATTGAATAAATTATTGTGATGGAAGTTTTACAATAGTTCTGGCGGTGAGTCAAAAATTTGTAAAACGTTAATTTTGTTGTAGTAAATAATAGCCGCTGAACTCTGTACGATTACATGTTATGGAATTCATATTTTGTTTCGGGAATCATGTCGTTACCTTCTTTTGATGATAAGAAACTGATGATGCGTTTCACTTTTAATAAAATCGAGCATTTTGAAATACTACTAAGCAATAACAAAAGCAGTTCATACAGAACCTTTCAGATTTTCCAGCATGGCCGCGACAGATAAATTTAATGAATGTTATTTGAATTTTAATGCTGGCTCGGATTAGCATCTGCTTGACAAGAAAATTATGCACATTATTATAATGGTGTGCTGCATGTTATTGATAATGGAAATAGAAAATCCTAATGCTCTCGTCTCGTCTCCTGTCAGGCAAATAACTTGTGTTATATGTTAATTTTGCGTTGGCGCGTAAAACTTATACTTATTATACATAACATAAACACTGAACAGCGATTTGCCGGAGGGTTTGTAAATCCTTTATTAATTACTCACTGTAAGTATTACCGTTAGCAATGTATTCAAGTGCAACTTATGTTCGGAGCCCGTGAAGATCTCGCGGGTCGTCATCTAATCGTTAGATTAACAAACTTATTAGCCTCTCACGCACTGTCCTGTCGTCGTTAAACCCTTGCATTTTATCTATCTTAATGTTTGTTGTGAATTATGTTGCGGGCCCTTTCAAAAAGCACTTAATACGCACGATCAACAAAGCAATTTTATGGCCTGTATCATGAATGCGGGAATGATACAGGCCCTGAGGGAACGCTGTCATGATTATGGCCCATTAAAATGTAATACAAACTAACAACTATTCGAAACCACCAACTCATACATACATATGACATGATGTGCGAATGTTAACTAATGGTCATCTCTAGGCTGTGTCTCTCGGTAACAGAATATCACACACAGTGGGTTTCATATTGTAATGTTCGTGGGTTTAACAAAATTCACTTAAGGCTGATAACGACAAAAACTATTTATTTACACTAATTATTAAAGAACTTAAAAACACTACTCACTGCACTATTTATTTCACTTCTATCACTGTCAATTTATTTCTGGATTCACTTCTGCAACGGTCAATTTATTTCTTGATTCGCTTCTGCAACGGTCATTTTATTTCTACTTCTTCTCGGCGATCGTCTCTTCCTTTAAGTAGATACACTTTTGTTTCGTTTCTGAAACCTTCCCGATACGTCCGGAAATGTTTCTTTTTCTTTAAACTGATTAATTGCTTTCCCAGAACGCAGGTACGACACACACGTTTACAAATACGGCGCACATGAAGAAAGGCGCCCACGGCTAGTCGGTGAATCGATAAGCCGCTCACACACACGTGTGCCCGATCGCACACAAACACGCTCGTGCTCGCTACAATATCTTACGAAAGTGTTAAAATACATTTGTCGGTGGTACGTAATACCACATTAGGCTAATTACAAAATCCTCTTTTACCATAACCTAGCTTAAACCCATGCGTAGCACTCCACGTACCTTACCTGAAAACCTTTTTCACCAAAATTTAGCCTGGTGCATGCTACATAAGTCCTGGCTAATAATATTCTCACAAGCCAATTAGGGAATCTTCTCCCTCTTTAACCTAACGTAAGCCAGTATATCGCATGTCAATCAGGGAAACATTTTCCACCAAGATCTAACCTAAATCATTCACTAAACCCGATTAAAGAATCCTTTTTCACCATAACCTAGCCTATGCCTAAGGGGCACAGCACTTCACACAAGCCCATGAAGGACATGTACGTGATGATTCCTCCAGCGTATCGTAATTTAATCAAGTGATTCCAATGGGGTGCGATTAAATACTGACTTTTAAACACGTCCAAATGTCAAAATTGGCAATTTTTAATTAAAAACTCTACAACGACATTCTGGATATTGAATGTAGACCAGTTAGTCAGTTTTCTTCTTTTATTACACATTTTAATCGTCAGCTAACTCCTGAATTTCCAATTATCTGCACAAATTCCCTTTAGAAACCTACTTACTCTAGAACCGTAGATATGAAGAAAACCAATATTATATAGTGATATAAAAAATCTAATGAACTTAGATGGTGGCCCTATACCAAACTTGAATCTTGTCAAGTTCATTAGCGTAGGGCCGTCAGTCCTAAGACTGGCTGAACCGCAACTTCACTCTCTCCTACCTTCAGCTAACCTTCGTACTTCTCAGAAACTAAAAGATCCTAACAAATTACCAAAAAAAAATCCAACATGTTCTGTCTCTTATATGCGGGGACAGGCTGCGTACATTTTAAGGTATTATGTTCCTACATGAAAACATGCCCTGACAGAAACCAGTTAGTGTTGGATTGGACGAGACCATACCAATACGTATAAATACATATAGATGTACGACGATGTGTGGGTACCTGTGTATTTGTGTACTTGTGTTGGGAAGAGCATAGGCCACACGCCGATGGTGACCCGCGAGGCCACGCCATCAATCTCAAAGGAAGGAAACCCCGCATGTACCGTTATCAAAAGCGGATGTCTATCTACATACATGTATACAATATACATCCATCCAAACGTTTAGGTGGATATTATGTATACGTGCGATGTAACTGTGTACACGTATTTTGCGTAAATGTACCATTGTATCTTTTCAGACACATGTTGAAATGTCGGCGGCGCGATGCACAAGGCATACGCGATAAACTTGGTAGTCACATGCACTTGTTTCCGCCGGATGCAACGCGGAATATTCGTCCGTGTTCAATTGTTTCGTTTTACGCACTTCGCGCCCACTTGATGCTACTACGCAACGCACGGACGGGTTTATAACAAGAAATGTTGACCAGAACTCTAAAGAATATATGAAGGTGAATAGTTTCCTCGTTTTACGTACTGCGGGTTTAGTATGATCAAAGGAAGTCCGGGTGGCCAATCCAAATCATCGTGTGAGCCACTTTGGAATATAAAATTATATATCTCTATATCGAGTTAATTTTTCTCATAAGTTCGACAGTTAATTTTCGAATATGTGGATGCACAAGCTGGTTCACTATCACAGTCCTAAAACTGGTTGGACACGCACCTCCACTCTTTCCTATCCTGAGCTAATCATCCCATTTCCCTAAAACTAGAACAACCCACATCCTTAACTATTTGCGAAAAGTAATCTAATCTAGGTCTACCTCTATTCCTTCTAACTTTCATTTCTGCCTCTAATATGTCTGACTAGATCTTCATGCCAGAGAAGGTGCCCTACTAACCTGTCTCGCCTATATCTTATTGACTTCCATTGCGTCCTCTGTTCTCCTATTGTTTCTAATACCTCTTCATTTCTAATCTTCTCTATCCACGGTATTCTTGGCAAGCATTTTTTTAAATAAACATCTCTATGTATGACAGTGGGGGATGTTTATTCATTTTGTTTTGTAATCTAAGGGAGCGTTGACGCTGGTTGCATTATATTAACGCAGAGCCGGCAGCCAGCCAGCTAGCAAGACGTTTTCCGATGAAGCAGCGCTGATAGTGCTGCTTCACTTGGCAAACAAGTGCTCTTTCCAAGCGTACGTACATCGTCCGATGACTACATGACAGATAAATAAGTAAGTACCTGCATGCATGCATAACGTAGAAGTATGAGTACAGGTTGTACATACTATACTACAACTACTTGAACCGTAACACTCTGTTCCTGAAATCGGCAAAGGGAAAAAATCCTCTTGCTTCCGTTTTTAAACAATTTCAGAAAAGTGGCTGCATACTCAAAAATACGCTAATACTATTTGGTTTTTTTTGTTTGGTAAAATTCAAAACATGGACGGTGAGCGCGGCGGAAAAAAAAGGTTAGAAGTGTTCGAAATGTGGTGTTACATGCGGATGATGAGGATACCGTGGACAGAGAAGGTTAGAACCGAAGAGTTATTAGAAAAAATAGGAGAACAGAGGGCTCTGTGGAAGTCAATGAAAAATAGGTTGATAGGACACCTTCTCAGGCATGAAGATCTAGTCACAGACATACTACAGGAAGAAACGGGAGGTAGGAGGAGTAAAGGTAGACCAGGATTAGATTACTGTTTGCAAATAGTTAAGGATGTGGGTTGTTCAAGTTTTGGGGAAATTCGAAGATTAGCTCAGGATAGGAAAGAGTGGAGGTACGTGTCCAACCAGTCTTAGGACTGATGACCTTATGATGATGAATATTGAAATAGTCCGGGTTGTGGTTAATTTCCTCAAAAGAGAAAAGGGAACACCACCCTTCGATATACGAACTGACTCCCCGGGAACCCTGCGCGTTGTAAATTCAGGCTTTCAAAATGATTTCGCTTAAGAAATCTTGTGATATTGGGCAGGCGCACACAAACGTAAATCTTTTTCAATAAAACACTACAATCCAACGTGCAGGTAACTTTTTAATCATCGAAATATTGAAAATGATTCAACACACACTAGTATCACGTCTGATGGTCGTAGGTTTTCATTTTGCACTACCCGTAAGTGCTCGCGAACAATTTTTTTTGTGTTTCCCTGGAAGAGATTCCCTCCGAGAAGGACCTATCACCTGAAACTCCTCTACTTCAGGCCTCTTCGTAATAACTCCCCCCCCGTATCGGTATCTATATTATATAAATAATTCTGAAAACCTTGAATGCACTAATCTCTCCACAGAGATTATGTCCGAAAGAAAAGCGCAGAGTTGCATCTGCTTTTATAGAAACAGAAACTATGAGTAAAAAACATTATTAATTTGCCTGAAAACAAAATAAAAACAGTTAGTTTTAACGTAATATATGAATGTATGTAGGAATCCAACTGGTTAAAAACGTTCAACCGGCTGATAATTTTTCTGCGATAGTATAAAATACATAATAAAATGTAGTGTATAAAGAATGATTTTTAGCCGCTGCAGCACTACATAAAGTTTTGCTTTTTATGTCTCAATCACACGCTGTGAGAAAGACCTGAGGTAATCCATACGTCTGAAGACACCCTACCACGTCGGCCAAATTGCCTCCTGCAGAGATCGTAAAGATCATCCCCTTATCTCCTCAGCCTTGCACTGTCATTAAAGTAGCGCAAACGTCAGCGCTACAGAGTGAGCAACAGAGAGAGATTCCATCTATTCTGTAGTCTTGAGTTATTTTATCTGACTTTGTTAAGATAAAATCCGCGAGAACGTCGGAAAAATGACTCCCTTTTATAAGAATGTGTTTATAAACAATAAAAAAAGTCGGCCAGCCGGACTCGTACACTGAAGGTTCTGTACAAACTTGCAGTTATGTAGATATGTAGTTCGCCTGTTACTGGAATCGAGCCTCGAAGATTTTATTCGCATTTTCTGAGTATGTTTTAGGTTTCTCGCTACAATCAGTCCCCAAAACGTACAATTATAATAGTACAATTAAAAAAAAAATAGTTAATGGAAAATATTTCCATTACTTTCGCAACCCTGTTGTTTTTAGTTAGGTGAGATAGGGCCCGTACTAGTGGGTGTTCAATTGGATGATTCATTATCGTAAGGACGTCAGTCCTAAGACTGATTGGACACGCACCTCCACTCTTTCCTATCCTGAGCCAATCTTCGCATTTCCATAAAACTGTAACAACCCTCATCCTTAACTATTTGCGAATAGTAATATAATCTAGGTCTACCTTTACCCCTCCTGACTCCCGTTTCTGCGTCTAATATGTCTCCGACTAGACCTTCATGGTGTCCTACCAGCCTATCTCGTCTATCTGTAAATCCTCCTTGCTAGATCTAATACTGTTATATCATCTGCAAATCTAAGCATACTAATCTTTCGCCCCTGTATATCTATCCCTACTGTTGTACTGTCTTTAATGATGTTGATCGCGTTTTCGATGTGTAGATGACAGTGTGATTCCCTGTCTGACTCCCTTCCTAATATTTACTTCCATACGTTGTAGGTCCATCTGTATAACTGCCTGTTGCTCTTTATACAAACTAAGTATCACTCTTCTGTCTTTGTAACTCATCCCTACATTTTTAAGTATATTTAACATCTTGTCCCATTGAACATTGTCAAAAGCTTTTTCTAAATCTACAAATCCTATGTACGCACACTTTCCTTTTTCTATCGTTTTCTCTATTGTTACCCGTAAAGCTAGAATGGTCTCCCGCGTTCCTCTATTTCTTCTAAACTCAAATTGATCTTCCCCTAATAGTCCATCCGCTCTTTTTCCATCCTTCTCTGTACAATTCTAGTTAAGATTTTTGACGCATAGGAAATTAAGCAAATTGTTCTAAATGTCTCGCACCTATCGGCGCTTCTGTTTTTAGGTATGGTTACTACCCCGTTCCATTTATAATCCTCTGGTACATTCCCCGTCTCGTGGTTGGATGATTATGTTGTAAAGTTTTGTCCGTTCCTGAGAAGAGTTACGGTGCATACCTGTTCGACGTTACCTTATTCTTCTATTAAACAAAAACTTTAACAAGATTTCGATTACGTTTAAAATTACTTCACGAGCATTTTAAAAAGCCGAGTCGTGAGATGATTCTTCACGATTTCATGCTGTTACATAGCAACGCCGCAAAGACACTGGCACGACTCGAAGCATCCGTAAAAATCGATCTGTATAAATGGATCTCCATTCCTTTCTTTTTTCTAATGGAATTTTGGCTCTGGAACTGTTTTATCAAACGCCGTTCGCCGTTGGATATTTCTCGGAAACGCGGCCAGCGGACAAATGAGAAGTGCATTTTTCTTTCATAAAAAAAAAAAAGAAGAAAAAATGTCTTTAAAATTGAACAGTGTTTACATTGTGCCTGCGCAAATGCTAAGTGATAAAAACAATCCTAATAATCATCATCGAACGGCCACGAAAACGAAAACGGTGGCCATTGTTGCTCCGCAGAGAAGCAACAGCCTCGACTATCTCAATTTCGAAGAGAAAAGGCAGCTGATTGCGTCCTCGTTATCCCTCTCGGATTTTCTTCGGGTCGGGGACGCCAATAAAGAGATCAAAGACGTCAAGGAAACTACCACTGTCACAACCCTCATTGTCGGTGAGTTAAAATTTGAAAAAAGTTGAATGGTGAAATTTATTTTTATTCTCCAAAATCTGAATAACGCTTGATTGGAATTGTTTCTCTTTCGCTTCGATGAGAACCACCAGTGAAGTGGTTTATCCTACATTTCGGCAACAACTGTGGTTTTCATCTATAGGGAATGCAGCTAGGGCAGTAAAACCACAACCACCCTTGCTACGATCCCTAAGGATTCCAACCACAGTAATGACTCTATTGGTGTTCTCACGAAAGAGAAACAGTTCTAGACCAGAACCATCAAGCCTGAATATCCCGACATATAAATGTTCAGTCTCTCAGAGTCTCTGAACGAGAGACTCGAGTCGCTCGTAGAGAGATTCTCATTTCGTATACAGTCTCTGAATGAAAGACTCGAATCTCTGAACGAGACTCGAATCTCTCAATAAGTGGTGTCTCGATAAACATGGTTAAAATTTTCTATGTTCAACATATTTCAGAGATCCCAGTCTTTCTACGAGAGACTCGAATCTCTCCATTTTTGACTTTTATTCACTCAGTCTCTCTGTGAGAAACTCGAATCNTTGTATAATGCCTAATGCCATCTTTATCTCCTCAATCGTGCTTTCATGGGCCTCTTCAGTTTTGAGAACAAGAAAGTCAGAAGGGGCCAGAACTAGGGAATACGGTAGCTGCGGCATCATTAGTGTGTGAGCAGGGCCGTTATCATGGTGCAAAAGCCCAATTTTTCTTATTCCTCAAATCCGGGCGTTTCTGGCGGATTGCTTCGCGCAAATTACGCATAACTTGCAAATAATACTCCTTATTGACCGTTGTACCCTGTGACAAGATATCATGATGCACCACGCCCCCGACCACGAAGAAAACTGTAAGCAAAACCTTCACATTCGACCTAACGTGGCGCTCTTTTTTCCGTCTTGGCTCGTGCGACAGATTCCATTGGAATGATTGAGCTTTGGTTTCTACGTTATAACCATAAACCCATAATTCGTCACCAGTCATGATTCTCTGGAGCAAATTTGGATCGTCGCGGACAGATTCCAACAGCTCCATAGCAATGTTAATGCAATGCTGTTTTTGGTCAAAATTGAGCAATTTTGGTACGAATTTCGGTGACTCGTGTCATGCCCAAATCATAAGTAAATTGGTAAAAATCGAATGATAGGAGCATATTGATATGTTAGGTCTCCAGCAACTTCTCTAACGGTGATTGAACGATTGGCCAATACTATTTTCTGCTTTTCATCAATGTTTTCGTCTGTTGTTGACGTGCTCAGGCTAAGGTATACAAGTACATATGCTTTCTCTCAACAGAAAATAATGTTTTGGTTAATGGTTACCAATTAATGGTAGATAATAGAATTTAGTTTACTATTTAACTGATTCTGTATTCTTTATCTACTCTAATATCGTAGATTTTCATAGTGTCTACTGTAACGTAAGCAGATGTTGATAATATTGTAGACTGTGTTTATAGGTTAAAACATTGAAATGTAACAAAATTCTTGAACATTAAAGTTTAATTTGTATTCTCTTACTAAATAAGATTAAAAAATGGCTATCACTTAAAATAATATTTGTAGGTCTTTAGTTTATTCTATTTAAGCGTACGTATATTTGAATGTACTTGTATTAGTTTTAGTCCTCATCTGGGCTGTCTCTTGAAGATAAATATTGGGATTTGCCGTAGTGGTGAGCAAAGCAACATCAAGCCATGATTGTCTCAGTCTTGGTATTGGTCTTCGATTTGCTTTTTCGGTCTTGCTCTTCGTTTTGCTCAAATTCTTCTATTTTTTTAATAAATATTCGGAACACTGATATTTACCGATACAATAATTGTCTTAAATGCTAAAATTTTCTGTCATTCATGCGAGCTTGTGATGACTTTTAAAGAAATTAGTGTCTGTAGTTGCGACAGTTACCTCGGGAACAAATTGATCTTTCGGCGAACACAATTTAGTAAGCCAAACTGAAAATTTCAAATACTTAAAACTTTTTGTTCCAAGAAAACAACACGTTAATGTTGCTTCAAGTAGCTTAACTCATAAATCTACCAGAAATAATTTTTTTTTTGTTTTGCTTATCACTAATTTGACATTATTCTACTTTTTCCAATATATTATCTGTAAGCTTTTCCATTTCTTCTCCTTAATCTAGAATCAGCAGATGAGAATCAGGATAGGTTCTAAAAAGAGTTTATTTTCTGTACCAACAAAATTTTTTTTGCCTTTTGGTGCAAAGGTTTTCATCTCACCTGGAAGATAGTGAATGCATTTCTGTCTTTGTTTTTTGTCTGTGAAAAGGTTTTCCTTTTACATTCTCAGTATAATATACTTGAGGATGTTTGGGAGGTTCAATCGGAGACAAGAGTACATAAAATTAGAAATTCGTGATTAATTAGGTTTTGCAGCATATCATAAGATAAGTAAATACTATCTATACTAAAAAAGAATATACGGTTTGAGAGAAAATTTGGAATATGACCAAATACTGAATAAAATAAGAAATAACGAATAATATGGAAAAATTTTAACTGACTTTTGGCAGTCAATATGCCTCGATTTCAACTTCAAAACAAAAAAAAATTTAGTTTCAATCTCTATTAATAATGAGCGTAAAACTTTTTAATATGTTTAAATAATAATTAAAACTTTAAAATTGCATTTATTTCAGACAATTATAAATATTATCAAGTAAAAACGAGATTTTCAGCTAATTTTTCATTTTTTCCTCGATAACCATTTAATGAATTTGAATAACCTTACGCTAAAGTGATTCTCCAGAGTTCAAGTTACTTATTATAAAAGTTTGAAATTTCTGGTAGCTTTTTTTCTGTTAATAAAAATAAATTTAATCTGTT
>NW_020439432.1:72008-73432 GCF_000699045.2 Agrilus planipennis | reverse complement strand
TTTTTTCTGTTAATAAAAATAAATTTAAAATCTGTTCGGTTAACGAATCTCCATAAAATGACGTGTAAAATTACAATTTTTTAAAATTTCAATAACATTTTATCGGTTTAGTGAATCGATTTGTAATTTTTACACAAGTTTTAGAATTGAATGAGGAACGTTCTTCCAAATTTTTATTTGTCTCGTAGCATTTTGACGTACCTCCCAAACATCCTTAAATGTATGTATACCGATAATGAACTGTTGTATAGTAGATGTTGATAGTTATTTCTGTCAGTCCTAAAACAATCTACCGTGAGAACTCGACTGAATTTCACCGTACGATATTTTATTTGTCTTTTTCCTGTTTAATTTTGTGTATGTGGGTTTTCGCTGGAGCCGTTCCGAATTAATTGTGTTGTGGAAGCTTACAGGTATGTGAAACGTAGGCGTTTTCTTTGCGTCCGTTTATTCCATTTCGTGTCCCGAATGCGTCTGCTATTTTAGGTGTATGTGGAAAATGTAGAACGTTTCGTTGATTTCCGACCATTCAACGCGATGAAATTGATGGCGTTTGTTCGGCATGGCAATAAAACCAGCCGATACCCATAATGACTGGGCGACGATGCTCCACGCTGGTCGCGCTGATGATTGCACTAGTTTACGAAAACGACCGCTTTGATTACACAGAATAGACATTAACCTCTTTAGGTGCGTGTATGGCTTCATACGTACGTAAACATATACACATGTAACACAACAGCAACACGATGATAAGATCAGTTTCATCAAAACGTAACACCAATTATCGACTGTCGTCTTCATAAGTGTCGGTCGTTGTTGGTGAATTTCGATGACAACGTAATTAGAAGCAGTAAATGAGTAATCAGAAAAAGGGGTAAAGTTGTTGGATTTTATTCGAATTCGATTTACTGATAAAATTAATAGGTCTAAATAAGAATCTGAAATTCTGAAGGAATTTATTAAAAAAAAAATAAAAAATGACTCGTTCTTGATCAGGGTTGTCATGGTCTGCAACGAATCGCTAGGTGGTGTAGTTGGGTAGTCCTCGAGAAAATACGACAGATTCAGCGCAGTTTTAGTGGTGGCAGGCGGCGCAGCGTTTGGGTTAGGGTCTTTGATATATTAGACGTGGTGAATGGTGAGCAGTGGTGGCAAGCAGTGTTGCCAATTCGAGGGATTTTTGACGTTCTCGAGGGATAAACGGATTTTTCCTTATTTTTGCGGGATTTTTTGTAATTTGCCATTTTCTGGTTGGTTTTGTTTGATTTTGTTGACCTGATATTATATTATGAAGGCGCTCATTTTTCTAATTGTAAACGTAAAATTTTGTCAGCTATAATCGTATAATGCTGTACGATGAAACGGTTGATATACGACGGCGACGTGCGTTCAAGCCTACTGGTGCAGCCTGCAGGTACCTG
>NW_020439432.1:61595-71112 GCF_000699045.2 Agrilus planipennis | reverse complement strand
TTTTTTTCTGTTAATAAAAATAAATTTAATCTGTTCGGTTAACGAATCTCCATAAAATGACGTGTAAAATTACAATTTTTTAAAATTTCAATAACTTTTTAACGGTTTAGTAAATCGATTTGTAATTTTTACAGGAGTTTTAGAATTGAATGAGGAACGTTCTTCCAAATTTTGATTTGTCTCGTCAAACATCCTTAATTTACAATTGATATTAAATTTCGTAGAGTAATTGTCGAAGCAGTTTTGATTTATTTATTTTTAAAGATTTTATCGGTTTAGTGAATCGATTTGTAATTTTTACACAAGTTTTAGAATTGAATGAGGAACGTTCTTCCAAATTTTTATTTGTCTCGTAGCATTTTGACGTACCTCCCAAACATCCTTAAATGTATGTATACCGATAATGAACTGTTGTATAGTAGATGTTGATAGTTATTTCTGTCAGTCCTAAAACAATCTACCGTGAGAACTCGACTGAATTTCACCGTACGATATTTTATTTGTCTTTTTCCTGTTTAATTTTGTGTATGTGGGTTTTCGCTGGAGCCGTTCCGAATTAATTGTGTTGTGGAAGCTTACAGGTATGTGAAACGTAGGCGTTTTCTTTGCGTCCGTTTATTCCATTTCGTGTCCCGAATGCGTCTGCTATTTTAGGTGTACGTGGAAAATGTAGAACGTTTCGTTGATTTCCGACCATTCAACGCGATGAAATTGATGGCGTTTGTTCGGCATGGCAATAAAACCAGCCGATACCCATAATGACTGGGCGACGATGCTCCACGCTGGTCGCGCTGATGATTGCATTAGTTTACGAAAACGGCCGCATTGATTACACAGAATAGACATAACCTCTTTAGGTGCGTGTATAGCTTCATACGTACGTAAACCTATACACATGTAACACAACAGCAACACGATGATAAGATCAGTTTCATCAAAACGTAACACCAATTATCGACTGTCGTCTTCATAAGTGTCGGTCGTTGTTGGTGAATTTCGATGACAACGTAATTAGAAGCAGTAAATGAGTAATCAGAAAAAGGGGTAAAGTTGTTGGATTTTATTCGAATTCGATTTACTGATAAAATAAATAGGTCTAAATAAGAATCTGAAATTCTGAAGGAATTTATTAAGGTACGAATTTCGGTGACTCGTGTCATGNGGCGGCGCAGCGTTTGGGTTAGGGTCTTTGATATATTAGACGTGGTGAATGGTGAGCAGTGGTGGCAAGTGGCAAGTAGATCAGAGGTCGTGTCGAAGAGAGCCAGAGTAGACAGACCATGTGATGAGTTTATTCAAGAATGACTCGAATTTTCCACAACTATTAAAATTGAGTTTTTTTAAAGATGTTTCCTGATTCTTGTTTTTATTACTAAACTGTATTTCAGTAAAATCCATGCACTTTATTTATTATTACGCTAAATCCTTTCTTAATTTTAAGCCACACAGATTTTGCAATATAACTTTTACTCTCAATACTTAAATACACCAAATTTGAAGTGGAAAAGTTTCATTAGTTCAATTTTAATTGCGCAAATAAATACGTTCATATTTATACATGCCTTAGTCATTCTGCCCTGAGGGTACAATGGGATTTTAATAGTGAACAAAATGTTTAAAGTCGAAGGTCAAGGACAATTAAAAATACAGATCTACAGTTTTCAGCCCCTAAACAATTGCAACTTTGAGGCATCGTCCTTTTCCTCGGTATGTGTTCAATCTTACTAATCTACAATTTTAGTAAATAACTTATTGGTAACGTACTTCTCTCATCGCAAAAGTCTGTATAAGTATACGAAAAACGATAAAAAGTGATCGGTTTTTTTGCTACATTTTGTTAGGTGTGTCTTTTTATTAATTAGTAAGTTATTATTTGTTTGCATATAATTAAATTTGCAACAGTAATATAATGTTTATACGTTTTTATTGATTTTATATCCATATTTACCTTTCATTGTCAATTATACGTAATGGAGATCCTAACATAACTACTTTTCAATCCTACTTACAAAAACTTGATTGTTATTTTCTTTCAAGATTGAATCGATATTGCTTTGCTTCTTTTTTATGGGGCCTCTAAAAGGTGTATGTCCAAGTCTGTGTCGAATTAAAGTAGTTATTAAAAAGTTATGGATCAAACATCTACGTAGAGATTCAATAGGATGCTTTTAAAGTAAAAATTTCTGGCTTGATAAAATGCTAAAATATTTCAAGTAGAATAGACTGATTTTATTAGTATTGGTAATAATTGTCCTATATGTATTCTAAAATGTTTGTTTCTTTTCTAAGAGTGTCTTGCAAAAGGAGTTTTTCCCCAAAATGAAAACGAGACAAAATCTTTTTCAATTTGCGTCCAATTTTAATGAAAACTCAACAATTTTTTATGTATCAAAATTAAAAATACTTCGGCCCCGTCTAAGCAGTTTGATATTATAGTAAAGTACATCCTGTAAAACATCTCAACAACCTCTGTATCATAGTTCGTTCGCTCAAATGCCATCGACGTGGTTCGTGATCAAGTTGTGCGATCGTGTTTGAAATCAATCGACAAAAATAACATTGTCGACTTATCATCTTCTAGATCTGCATTGCAAACATTTAATGAACGAACTCATTGCAGTAGTTACTCACCAGTGCAATGGTTGATTGTAATCCAATAGAAGTTAAAGTAAACAGATGGTCGAGTCGACACGACACGACACAACGTGTTAACAAAATCGTTTAATTTATCGCACGTTTATACAAAAACTTCATTAGGTTAAGTCTTTTACATTGGGTGGATGGAGAGTGTTTTTTTTTTAATAATGGTACTTCATTTTTTCATAATATTAATACGGTATTCAACGAAGGTAGGTAGTATCCGGATATTTCGGTACCCGGATACAGTACTCGGATTGTCTATATCCACAGGGACAGTTCGTTATTCCCGCACTAATCTGTTCCCGTGTAGTATGGGTGAGATACTATATTACACTCATCATCATAAGGTTGTCACACACGCTCTTTCTTATCCTGAGCTAATCTTCGCATTTCTCTAAAACTAGAACATCCCATATCCTTAACCGTTTATGAACAGATTGCTTTTTTGATACATTTTGTATGTATCCGAATCCAGTTGTAGTACTTTGCAATACATTTTAATTTTCTGTCGAAATAATGCGGCCCTGTTTGGACTCACTATAATTTAAGGTGGCTATTTGAATATAATTGTTTGGATAATGTCCTTAAATCTTTGGCATTTAGACTAGAACATAGAAAATGTATGAACGGTAGTTAAAGTAATAAAAGACTAATTAGACAATTCTCAACCAATGGGTCACATTGTTTGTAGGCGTTCGTTGTTTTTGTTGTTGCTGTTGTTAATTTACGTTCCGGTTCGACACCTACGGAAAAGAGCGATTTAAAATTTTTGGTGATTATTCCTGGCATACAATTCGAATTATTTTTCAGGTCAACGGTTTTCTCACCTAAAATATTTACAGTTAGATATAATTATTATATAATATTTAAAGATTTCCAACATCAGTAATCGTCCTGCCAAATCATTTAATTTGGGAATAAATCCACTAATTTGTTTGTAGATTTCTGCTAAATAATAACAATATGTCTAAAATTTGTTTTTCTAACGAATAGTGAGCATATGATCACTTGTGACCTTAAGCACGTATATTAAAATTAATCTTTATTTATGTTGACAATGAATTACTAAAAGTGGTAATATTTTTTATTTTTTTTCAGATGCATGCTTAGATGCTTCAAAATCATAAACGGACTAGTCCACATGTGTGTATGACGGAGTCACACAAAACTGAAAAGGTAAAAAATTTTATTTAGTTAACACATTTTATATTTGTTTTATTCTGTGCCAATTGTTGTAGTTATCTTTGTAATTACTTTATTGGTTGAAAGGAAGAATTTAGAATTTTTTCAATTATGCTAATGAAGAATTTGGAAATGTCAGTTCAGTTTGATAATTTCGAAATTATTTGATTATTTGTTGGAATTTAATTTATCTACAACGTCTCTCTCTCTATTTCTTCTATGTGTAGTTATTTGATCAACTGCGTGTAGTACAACTGTGTACCTGTATGTATAAAATCTTCGTTTACGTCATAATTTTGTGTAGGCAATCCCTATTTTAGTGTTTTTTTACCAGAAAAGTAGTCATACATTGCGACAGCATGACATTTTTATTACATTTTTATGACCATGTATTTTCATTATTTTTTAATTTCAATAAAGTAGTCAGTTATTGTCGTAAATAATGGTAAAAAGCCATCAAAGTCTTCCCTACTGTTTCAAGGCGAAAGGTACTTATAGCTTTCTTCCTTAGAATGTATTGATATATTTGAGAATAGAATGTTACTCAATATACAATCAAAACTGAGCAACTTCATTGAATTTCAACTTCTTACTAGATTATTTTCCTTAGAAATTAAGATGAATTGGTAAATATGCATAGATACAAAAGAAAACATTTGAAAACGGTACTTGTAGTGAACTGAGACCTCATTCCGTAAATTTTGTTGTCACAAGCTTCAGCTTTGAAAGGACTGGACAGTATAAAACAAGTATGTTGCAAAATCTTCTTTTAAAAAATCAGGTCGTAAGTTCACACTTATAAACTTACATATTCAATCGTGGATAAATCTACGAATGCTAATTTAATAAACATTTCGGCGTTGGATTAAAGAAAGGTTTTTCGGATGTTTGCCACTGTTATTTTCCCAGAGTTTTATGGACTTGTAAATGGAAAAGGAAACATCAAGACTTTCACTGCCATAATAAAAACGCATGGTTTCTTACCTCTTCTTCCTAATCTAAAACTCACGATTTTTTAACCATGGGTAAATCGGACTAGTTTGAAAATATCACACATACAGTCGAGATGCCGAGAATACAATAACATTCTGATGAAAATATAGGGTTGTTCGGAAAGTCATTTCGTTTTTTTTTGTGAAAATGAAAGACAGTTTTCGTATAATAAACAAATACTTTATTAAATTATATATTGATCGTTCTGGTCCAACACCTTTTGCCATCTTTCTGGTAGTAGCATAATTCCACGCTCATAAAATTTTTGGTCTTTGCTGGCAAAAAACTGATCGAGGAGGTTTTTGACCTCCTCATTTGAGGTGAAGGTTTTACCGTCTAAAAAATTTTGGAGTGACCGGAACAAATAATAATCCGATGGTGCCAGGTCTGGAGAATATGGTGGGTGTAGCATTGTATCCCATTCAAGCTGTAAAAGCTTTTGGCGAGTGACCAAACTTGTGTGAGGTCTCGCGTTGTCTTGGTGAAACACTACACCTTTCCTGTTGATTAGTTCTGACCTTTTCTGTTGAAGTGCATCATTCAGTTTGTCCAGCTGATGACAGTAGACTTCCGAATTAATCGTTGTGTTATCCGGTAAAAGCTAAAAAAAAACGATTCCTTTAAAATCCCACCAAACAGACAGCATCACCTTTTTTTGGTGAATATCGGCTTTGGAAATGGTTTGAGCCGGTTCATCTTTTTTGCTCCATGACCTCTTGCGTTTGACGTTGTTGTATACAACCCATTTTTCGTCCCCAGTGATGATGCGCTTCAAAAACGGATCATTTTCGTGACGTTTGAGAAGCGAATCGCAGACGTCAATGCGGCGACACAGATTTCTCTCTGTGAGAACATGGGGAACCCATACATCGAGCTTCGAGGATAATCCCAGGCCTTTCAAGTGGTCATAAACTGTTGAATTTGATAAATTTAACCTCAATCCGATCTCACGTGTTGTTATTCGCCGGTTCACATCAACTAATGCCTTTATCGCGTCTTTATCAGCTTCAACCGGCCTTCCCGAACGTGGTGCATCTTCGACATCAAAATTGCCGGATCGAAATTTAGCGAACCAGTTCTGGCACTGGCGTACTGTCAACACACCTTCTCCATACACATCAGTCAATTTCTTTCTGGCTTGAACAGCATTTTTACCCTTTCTGTAGTAAAACAGTAAGATATGTCGAAAATGCTGCTTATCGCTCTCCATATTTAAAAGGGCACCAACCAAAAACTACTGCGTAGAATTAATTGGAATTTTTCACACACAAGCCTTGCTATATGAGCTCTCAAAGCATATAAAAATTATACGGCTTAAATATGAAGTTGGGTGCAAAAGAATACAATTAAATCCTCTGTCGGGAAAAAACGAACTGACTTTCCGAACAACCCGATAGTTACACAGAATAAAGACCATCGTTAAAGGGAATATGTTATGTCACTTTTACTTAATTAGTGCTCATTGTTAGCTTAAATCTTCGTACAAAAACATTTGTAAGAAAATCAGACGAAGTTGTAATCCGAAGCTGTGAATTGGCAACGTATGGAGATAACATTTAAACAACTACACCGATGAAAAACGTAAACGGTGACGGTTGTGGAACAACAACATAAAGTAACTTTCAACAGTTTACTGCTACGCTACTACACATAATAATCTTTAAACGGCCATTGCAATAACAATTAATTTAATAACTACTTTATTCATCGCTAATAGTATGCAGTACTACATAAAGTACACCTCGACATGGTATCAAGAACGCAGAATACAAAAGAAATGGTACTCGTACAACACTGATGCTGTAGCTGTATTTGATTGTACTTTCAAATACGTTTTTCTCGAAAACGGTGGACTTTCGAACCCCTAAACATTTACTTCATTTTATTGTGTCCTATCACCTCCTACAGGCTTGCTAATTATTTCACCCTGTATATATACTTATACAGTAGATTTCGGGTATAACGACGACGACGGGACCACTGTAATGTCGTCCTTATATCCGGAAGTCGTTACAGGCCAAAGTAAAAAGATAGAGACGCGTATGTACCTATAGTTTTCACCATTTTTCAATTTTGAAACGATTCCTCCTTTTTTTAACAGTAAATGTGCATCTAGGAGTCATACTTATTCAAAAGTGTTCTAAACACAGTTGCTGCTCAATATTGGAATTCGTCAAATGGGCATACACCATCTGGTGGCAAAATTTATAACTCGAATGAGGGAAAAATTTACATAGGAACTGTGCACGCATATTGTAAAATTGTTTATTAAAATAATAAAACACGTTAAAAAAGTAAAAATTGTTTTGATGATGGAGTCGACGAAGTTTTCTTCTAAAGTTAAATCAAATAAAAAGTTAATATGTTCAGTGAAAAGCTGCAATAGCACTTCAGACATAGATCTTCACTCTTCACCTACATTAACTACTTTCCAATAAAAACTAACCGTTTTATATATGTAAAAAATATATTCGGAAAATTAGAGAAAAAAGTAAACTAATAGAAGCTTGGATGAAAGCAGTAGGTATCAAAGAAGTGAATTCCGGAATAAAAATTTGTTCACGTCATTTTAATGCACATGATTATATTTCAGCAAGTATTTACCATCAGCCATAACCTTAATATTTAAAACTAGAATCATACTAAAATTATAAAGTGAGAAATTATTTATTCCTGTGTAATTGATTTAACACAATTCTAATGATACGATATAAGTATTTTGAGGTTAAGAACCTACCTGCTGCAATACAACAAAGTTGCAATAATGTGTTTGCAACGTTCTCTTAAATCGGCTTTGCACGTGCAAGTCATTGATATGATATTGCTTAAATCACCCAGAATCACCTCACCAATTATATAACGTGAATCACTTTTTAAATCCGAAGTTTGTAAAAAGTAGGCAGTAAACTTGACGGAATTTGAAGGCTAGCTTCCGGATTTGTTATTTCCGAATTTTATAATGTGATTGGCATTAAAAACACGTTCACCTCCAACGAAATTTCCTTTCCGAGGCTTTGTGTCAGCTCAATCACATATTGTGTCAATACTTATCATTTTATCATAATTTAAAAACTTGGAAATTGCACGGTACACTATAGGAACTACGATAAATTTTCCCTAATCGGCGCCATGTTTTTAGGCTCCTCCCATTTGATGGATCCCAATATTGCTTTGTAACTGAACCAGTGTAACGTACACGCTTACAACTAATATCTATAAACAAATGGTAATGGTCACTTGCAGACCATCTGTGTAGATGTAAACAAAAGATAAAAAAGCTTTGTGCCTTTTGGCAGCCGACTCCGGTCGCTATACCCGCATGGGATTACTAGGGATTTGTTCCAATTGATTCATTAACAGTCATTCGTTACATCCAAAGTCGCTATATCCGAAGTGGTTATAAATGATATCCACTGTATTATAAAACGTTTATATTTATCTTTGCGCATTAAATTTTGATTTTATAGGTAGATTTTCTTTAAGTCTTTAAACGTCGTTTTGATGTTTTTTTTGGAAATATTCAGTTACTATTTTTTTACCATTATCACCTGCTAGCAGGTACATGCATGTGTAAAAACAGAAGTTTGCCTGTCTATATATGTAGTGATATTATTGTGTTGTAGTTCAATAAATGTAGTACATTCAGAAAATTGCCCATTTCGTAGGTAATGGTGTAAAACAGAAGAATTTGTTCCATTAGAGTGTGTGTGGTGATGTTCCCATAGCTGAAAAACTGGTATATTATATAGGATGGTAACTATAAAGGTAGCGGTAAAGCAAATTTTTCTGAATTTATCGTCGATTTGACAGTTTGTGTGATGTGAGGAGTAATAAAGCTTGGCGTCAGTAATAAAGTCTCGACATGAGTAAATCATAAGTGGTTTCTCATGATTTTAATACCGTTCGTTTTACATTAAACTACTACATGGTTAGGCCGGCCAGTAAGTAAATTAGTTTAGTAGTATAGGTGTAGCACTATCATATACCCATTTGCTACTAACGTTGGCTTTTTTTGATGAGTTTCTTACTGCCTAAGATGTATTTCTTGTAGAAACTGTAAAAACTCGTAGATGATACGAGGTGATTATTCCCTAACGTTATTTACTGCGAGAACGAATGGAAATAATGTCGGTTGGTTAGAATAATTCCTAAATTGCAAAGTTTAAAAAAAAAGTACATTTTCTTCTTCTTTGAAGCTGTTAGCGTTTTAGAAATTTATTTAGATTAACGGTTACCTGTCCAAGTAAATATTGTACTAAAATTTTCACTCACATTAATGTTGACGCCTGGTTTGACGAACGTGTTTTATTATTAAGTGCTGTTTATTCAAACTTGACACTTTAATAAAAACCTAACGCTAAACAATATTAATATTACCTAACTATTATGTTTGACTAGTTGTCTTGATTATCACACTTGTGATTGTCGCTGGTAATTGTCACTGATGATTGTCACGCTGGATTGTCACTTGATTGTTACTTTTCTTATGATTGTTACACTTTTCTGTGGTTGTCACTTATTCTCCCTGATGAATAAAAAAAAAAAAACTTTTGGGTGTTTCATTCCCACCAGCCAGTAATGCTGGTGGGCGGGCAGTCCCTCCAGACTATGCCGGAAGGTAGGGCGGAAGGCCCTCTTCAGCCTGCTTTCAGGAATCGTGGGAATGGGTGGGTGGTGGTTCGGGTGAGAAAGATGAGACGGA
>NW_020439432.1:58253-61511 GCF_000699045.2 Agrilus planipennis | reverse complement strand
GATGATTGTGCTTTTATCCTTTTTTCGGATATTAACAAGAATTGGATTAAGAGGGAGAGTAGGTGGAGTTAGTAAAGTTTAGAAACATTAATTGGATTAGGAATAGAAGAAACAGGGTGGTTGGTCCAAGATAAGAAAGTGGGGTATAAGGGGTGCGGTTTGATAAGAAGAGAAAGGGAGAGATCGGTGTACGTGCAAGTGTCCAGCGTGCAACAATTCTTGGTATTGATCAATTGTATCGACCATTGTACTCTAACGAAAATAGTAATAGATTTTATGACTACAAAATAAAGATAAGGAATACGAACTATTTGAAATACAATTATGTTGGGATAAACCCCTAATGACACACCTATCATTAAAAATCAATATACAAATATACAATGGAAAAGGTACCTAAGAATAAACTAATTGTTTGTAACGTAAACAAAATAAAGTAGAAGTAACTTATTTAAATGACTAACAACCCCAATTACAAAATTACACCTAAAAGCTATAGCGAAACAATGGATGTAGAACTTTGACACAACACTTTTCATTATCCGAATAAGCTACAAAGCCGACTGATAGATTACTTATTTTTCTGTTTTATCAAAATTTTGAGTTTTCTGATTGAATGTGTTGTAGACACTAGACATGAAACACGTTAGTCC
This sequence comes from Agrilus planipennis, assembly GCF_000699045.2. Classification (NCBI taxonomy): domain Eukaryota; kingdom Metazoa; phylum Arthropoda; class Insecta; order Coleoptera; family Buprestidae; genus Agrilus; species Agrilus planipennis. The sequence goes on along the minus strand of NW_020439432.1, from coordinate 60,858 downwards.
TCTGTCAATTGTCACATTAGACGTCAAAAAGTTTAATGAAATTTAATTGAAACCAAGGCAAAACAATTAGGTATAAAGATGTATCTGTTGGCTTCTTTTTCGTTATTTATAATGTTTCCAGGGTTATAAAGGTATTTTTTACGAAATCTAATTTTCACTTTTTACTTTTACTAATTGCGTTTCAGTTACGAATTAATACAAACCTCATCCTTTTTGTATTCATCTTCAATTCCGAACCTTCATTCTACACTTTTGTAATATAGCCGATAATTACATTTCCTAATCTCAAAAATGAGTTAATAATAAATTGTTTGGTAATCAATGTTTGATGGGATCATGAGTCAATGTATACGTATACCTAGTCAATGCTATCTTTGAGTGATTAATAAAACCTGTACTTGAGTTACATGCTAAATGAATGGTAATAAATAATAAGTAAAAAATGCAACAGACACAAATTGAGGTTTTTATAACAAAGTTCCTCTAATATACCTAACTATATAGACACATTAGCGTGTTTGTGTAAGTGATACATAACTTGTTTACTCAAGGATTTCCGATGTCTAATAACAATTATTAATAAAGGATACTTGCTACATTAGGTTTTTTTTTATTAGAAGATTTAAGTATACCAATCAAAATTTTAATTTGACCGATCATGAATCCTTGGTGTGATGTTGCGGCTACTTCACAACTAAATTTAGAACTTATTGAAAGAAAATTGGTAGATATATGTATGTATATAGTGAATAGTACTTAACAATATTATCGTCTAAACCTCTAAAATGTACTTTGCTTATCCTTTAACCGCGTGAGTTGAAGTTAGAAGTCATGCAACATTTTCCGCGTAAAATTTACATTTGCTAGTGTTTCTGGGTTAATCCTTTTAAAGACAAAAAGTGAAAGGTTGAAACTTACATTTAAGAGGATATTGTCATATTATGTGGTCCACTTAAACCACTTTTCTTAAGATTAAAGAATGTCACAGCAATCTCAGTCAACGATAAATAAACAAACTTTTTAAATGCATTTCTTATTTATTTTGATGCAGTTTGTAACGATCAGTGACCTTACCTAATTTGCAATAGGTAAAATATATAAAATAAAAGTCACTAGGAGGCGTTGTTTGTCTGTTGCTATAAAACTGCAGGACCACAGGATGGATTTTGGCGAGATACCACGAGTACCACTTCCGGCTAGTTTTGAGATACATATAGGTGCATATCTGAAATTTATCGTTAGTAAAAATGATGATTTGTGAAATCAGCTTTTTGTTTGCAACTCTGAATGAACTTGTGTAGGTACTTTTTTATCCGAAAATACAAAAAAAAGTAAAGAAAATCCAAAAAAATACTTTCCGATTTTCATACATATCGGATAACTTAAAATTAGTTAGTTCATGTTTAAAACGGGTATATTTTTAAGAAAGTTAGTTTAGTTCATGGCCAGAAATTTGTCGACACCACAAGACTCGTATCGCGATTTCGATCATATTGAGTCTTGGATAAGATATCTCGAATAACTTGAAACTAGCTGGTTCATCTTTAGAACAGTTATATTTTTTAGAACGTTAGTTAAGTTCATGACTAAAAATTTGTCGACACTACTACTAGACGCGAATCGTTTTTATCTTATTGGTAAGGTATCTCGGATAACTTGAAACTAATTAGTTCATCTTTAGAATTGTTATTAGTTCGATCTTATTAGATCCCATCAGCTCGCTATACGCAACCTCGATAAATCGTTGATCAAACCGATGAAGCTCGTAATGAGCCAGTTTATATATTATCCGGTGCGCATCAAATAGTTCAGTAGCAACAAATACCCACTAGATGGTGACACACCGCCTGTACTCGAAAATTATATTTTTTTCGAGATTAGCGTCTTTCGATGAAATTTTTGATGGCCAAACAAAAAAAAATAGATGTCACCACATTAATATCAAATTCAAAGAAGTAAAGTTTATCGCGTAATGAATCTAAATTAATAATTTTCGGATTTCTCGCTTAATTACTTGTGTTTGTGCTATTTTACAACACAGTTCCTTCTTTTTAGTTATAGTTGTGCCTATCCTAAAAATTATTCTCTTGAATTTCTTCTGTACCCACATTTCTCGCATACCTTTTTGTCAAGAGGTTTGAATAAAAATGCTTCGAACATATTATTTTGTCACTCACGCTGCCTACACCATTGATTTTATTGCAGTTTTATTACTTATTTCTTGCATAGTTGGATAACTGTTACTGTCCCCAGCCTGTGTCATAAAATTATTAACACATATGTATATATATATATATATCTTTAGAAGAAACAGGGTGGTTGGTCCAAGATAAGAAAGTGGGGTATAAGGGGTGCGGTTTGATAAGAAGAGAAAGGGAGAGATCGGTGTACGTACAAGTGTCCAGCGTGCAACAATTCTTGGTATTGATCGATTGTATCGACCATTGTACTCTAACGAAAATATTAATAGATTTTACAACTGCAAATAAAGATAAGGAATACGAAGTATTTGAAATACAATGATGTTGGGATAAACCCCTAATGACACACCTATCATTAAAAATCAATATACAAATATACAATGAATATGATGTGCCAATTATGT
>NW_020439432.1:49919-58133 GCF_000699045.2 Agrilus planipennis | reverse complement strand
CCATCTTATCTTTCAAATACAAACGTAGCAACAACATTTCATCCTTAAGGGTTGATTTTTAAAAATTGTCAAAACACGTATTTGCTTAATTTCAACAATGATCAACGTTCGAGTAAATCCGAGTACAAATAAAATATACCCCATGAAAACGTTGCAATCGCTTTTCATTTGATTAATAATATCAAACAGCATATGTAGCAAGTTTCAAGTAAACTCAACCACAAATAAAGTATGTCCCAAACAAAAATTGCATTACCTTTTAACCCCTTTTAACAGAGATTGAAATTTTTAACCAGTTTCAAGTAAATCGGACCAAAAACAATCATGCAATCTTTGCAAACCCCTTTCAGCTTCCTAAAGAGGTAGAATTTTGTAAAATGTTGAAATAGATGTATGTCACTTATTTTATTTAAAAAAATATTATAGCCAAGTTTCAGGTAAATCTGACTATAAATAAAACACCATGCTTAACTATAGACAACATTACGTTTAGCTGTCAGTTGCGTTTTGTTATACCATTTTTAACAAATGAACGGCTAGACTGATGTTTTGACTGATAAATTTTTCGTTTTGCTGTCATTTGCGTTTTGTCATTCCATGTCAGTTGCGTTTTCTTATACCACGTTTTTTTTTACGGGAACGGGATAAAAAGTACCTTATGTCCTTCTCCTGGTTTTATGGTACCTCCCCACCAATTTTTAGCCAAATCGGTTCAGCCGTTCTTGAGTTATAAATAGTGTAACTAAGACGACTTTCTTTTATATATATAGATATTGATTGCATTAACAGAATTTAATAAATAGCATTTAATGTAGATAAATACACACATGTAGAAGTCACTTGTTTGTTTTTTGTTTAAATCAAATAATAACCATCCTACCGTTATGCTAAAATCGTAATTTTTTTTGAGTTGCTAATTAGCTTGTTTTTGGAATTGTTGGTTTGACATGGTGCCCTTTAAGTTTTTTATTCGTATAAATAGAGTAGGTAGAAGATGAATCAGCTCGTATTGTGTTTTAGTTAAACAGACTCAGAGAGGTACATGTATATTTGATTTAGTAATCAAGTTTGCATAGAAAGGGAACATCAATTTTTGAAAGTATGCAAAATCATTTACTTATTATATTTTGATGGCACATGTAAATGTAATAATATTAGCATACAATGCTTACCACTAGGTAAATCAATGAATTTTTATTTATTTTATGCATAAGAATGCATGTGTAATACCTTGTCTACATTATCATCAAAAAGAAAACTGTAAAGCATACAAAAGGAGACTGTTTTTAAGACATTTATAATTGTTTTGCTTTTATGCATTATGTCTTTTGTAATGTAGTGTTGTTACTCTATTGGCGTTCGAAATGCACAAATTACTTTGTAGTAGGGCCATTAAGGATGTTTGGGAGGTATGTCAAAATGCTACGAGATAAATAAAAATTTGGAAGAACGTTCCTCATTCAATTCTAAAACTCCTGTAAAAATTACAAATCGATTCACTAAACCGTTAAAAAGTTATTGAAATTTTAAAAAATTGTAATTTTACACGTCATTTTATGGAGATTCGTTAACCGAACAGATTAAATTTATTTTTATTAACAGAAAAAAAGCTACCAGAAATTTCAAACTTTTATAATAAGTAACTTGAACTCTGGAGAATCACTTTAGCGTAAGGTTATTCAAATTCACTAAATGGTTATCGAGGAAAAAATGAAAAATTAGCTGAAAATCTCGTTTTTACTTGATAATATAATGATAATATTTATAATTGTCTGAAATAAATGCAATTTTAAAGTTTTAATTATTATTTAAACATATTAAAAAGTTTTACGCTCATTATTAATAGAGATTGAAACTAAATATTTTTTTGTTTCGAAGTTGAAATCAAGGCATATTCACTGCCAAAAGTCAGTTAAAAATTTTCCATATTATTCGTTATTTCTTATTTTATTCAAAGTTTTTGGTCAAATTCCAAACCGTATACTTTTTTTTTAGTATAGATAGTATTTATTTACTTCATGATATGCTGCAAAACCTAATTAATCACGAATTTCTAATTTTATGTACGATTGTACCTGCCAAACATCCTTAAGCGTTCTCATAAACTGTCTTATGTGGCATACCTGGACGAGAGCACGCTGTGCGCGTATTTGTCTGATAACTGCCTAATAATTTAAAATTAAAGAAACTAATATTCATCTTTCAAAATCGGCTTTAAGTAGATTAATTAGTCAATTGAGACTCTTGTGCACATCGAACACGATGCTTTTCTTGACTTCAGTATGNGAATTTCCAATTTTATGTACTCTTGTCTCCGATTGTACCTCCTAAACATCCTTAAGCGCTCTTATAAACTGTCTTATGTGGCATACCTGGACGAGAGCACGCTGTGCGCGTATTTGTCTGATAACTGCCTAATAACTTAAAATTACAAAAGCTAATATTCATCTTTCAAAATCGGCTTTAAGTAGATTAATTAGTCAATTGAGACTCTTATGCACATCGAACACGATGCTTTTCTTGACTTCAGTATGCTTTCTTCTTTTTAGACTTTTAGAAAGTCAAAATTTTGATACGAGTTTCGTCAACATGAAAAAAAAAAAAGATTTAAGTCACGAAATGTCAGAGTTAATGAAGTAAACAGCGACTTACACACAGAGTCATATTTCAAGACAATAATGTAAAATTTTTCAGCATACAAAAGTTGTGGCGTATCAGTTTTCATTTGATGTTGTTTGTTGTTTTTTCGTAATGACCCACATTAGTACGATACATATAAATAAAATTAGGTGTCTGATTGTCCAGCTGTCTGCATGGACATGAAAAGAAGATTTTCAGAAATGATCTAGGCTATTTATTTATATTATTTGACAATTGTGTTTATTATAAACAATTAGAAATAGTAGCATAATCACTACCTAATTATAAATTAATACTAAACTTGCGTTAACACATTTGCATCCTACATAAACATGTGACAATAACTCTTGAGAATTACTTTTGACTAGAAGTACCTATTCTTAAAATGAAACAATTAAAAAATATTGATTCTATAGATCTAAATTATATAAAATTAAATTGTTGGAATGTACAAATCAGTTACAACAGTAAGTTCAAACAGAAAAGATTATAAAAATTTTATATAATCGATAGCGTTTAATATATGAAATACAAGAAAGCATAACAAAGAAGTTCATGGTAGTCAGTTAAAAGCTCGGAAAATCCCGAGCTAATTGGTGTTCCATTTACCTTTTACCTGTTCTTTATTACTTGAACAAGGTTAACCGATGTCATTCCCAAGCATTATCTCAAATTTCGTGTCAGCAATATTTGATGACTCCTCCTTGTTCACTCCTTTCAATAAACCTTTACTTGAAATAAAAAGTTGCGATCCATTTTCTTTCAAACGCCTTTGCTTTTCGAGAGGCACGGTGTATAGTGTGGATGTAGTATGGATAACGCTAAATATAAATGATAATTAAATTTAGGAATTCCGACCTACAGCCTCAGTTTTTAATGATAGTGTACCAACTTAGCCATCGGTGGGCCAAAGCTTACGAATTAATAGTTCTGGCCCATGTGCTGGGTCACCCTAAATTTTATCTTAATCTCGATATAAAGTCAAATTTAAAATCACAAGCATTCAACTTCACAAGAATGCTTTCCTTAATCCAAATTATAACCCAAGATGCTTTCCTTAATCCAAAATTATTGGGCGTTTTTATTTGAAATCTAATGACGCAAAAGTGTTTATTGTTTTGCTCAAATCGAGGGTGCATTTAGTTATCTCGTTGAACATGATTGCTAATAATCATGATTAATTACCCAATAAAGATTGACTTCTTTGCCGATGTTTGTATCTAGCGGCACTATTACTTGATGAGGACAACCGATAGCAAAAAAAAACAAAAACTTTACTTATAAAATGTAATCAACCTTATGGTATTTAAATGGTTCTTCTAACTATTGTTTCTGTAATTTATTTTCTTCATTTTTTTTTGAATTCACAAACATATTCCTAACAAAAAGAAGCGAGCAAAATGGATTTAAAACGATATTGATGAATCAATACGATATTTATCGTTTCGAACCAAATCAGGTATCTGCCTACTGCCAACATAAATAGAATTTTGTATCACTCTGATTAAAAGTCAAGTATTTATCTCAAATGAATTTCCGAGTAATGAAGCGACTATGATAAACGGACGTTGTACAGGCAAATACTTGAAACATCCTGTCGTGATTCTGTTTTTTTCTTTTGAGATATGGAGCCTTGAAAATATTAAAAATGATATTAGTTATATTTGAGGCAGTAATCATTAGTGATGGGCATAACGATTCTTATTCGATAACGTTGCAAATTGGAACTTTGAATAAAAATAACGTTTTTAAAAAACGTTATTAAATAACGTTATTTTGAAACAAATCAAAACAGCTTTTTCGATTATTTTCAAATTATAATTAAGTTGGGGTAATAAAAACAACATAAAATTTAAAATAAAACACATTTTATAAATATATGATAGATNAACGGCTTTTTCGATTATTTTCAAATTATAATTAAGTTGGGGTAATAAAAACAACATAAAATTTAAAATAAAACACATTTTATAAATATATGATAGATTCATTTAAACATAAATGATTATCGATGGTCGATCCGTTCCGTTCATCTGTTCTGTTGTGTTGCAGCGCTTGACACTTTACGTTCCTCAGTAACGAGTTATACGATAAATAGTAACGTTCCGTAACGTTGCAACAAAATAACGTTCCAAAATAACGTTAACGGAATAACGACCCATCACTAGTAATCATAGAGAAACTGGATAGATCTAAGGGAGAGATGTTTGTGGGATTAAAAAGTATTTTGAAGGCAAATGTTAAAGAATTGGATAGGGGATTAATAATTAATATAGAACGATTTGTGTATAGAGAGCACATATATCAAATTGTAATGACATAACTAAATTGTCTGTTTGTTTCACTGAATAGTGTGTTAGACAATATGTATTTTTACTGTTTTCCGATACAAAAACACACCTATGTATAAGTTGTTTATGCTCATATATATGCATAAAAATCGCAATTTATTTTAATGATACGCTGTTTTATCAAATTCCATCGAAATCTTTGAATGATTTATTTACTGAAAACCTGTTACCAGAAACACATGCAGCTTCGAACTTCCTTGACATTAAGTTATAAAATCAGCGGGTATTCGTCCACATTCGTCCATGATTATACGTGCGAAGAGCGACAAATTTGAATTACATAATTGGCAACTGGAATTTTTTCGAACTTGACATGCCTGCACGCCTCTTTATTCGTCGTTATTACGAGACAAACAAGCGAGAGCACGTTTCGAACGAATCGGCATCGGCGACCACACTATGTATCTTAAATAAAATACCGTTTTATCCAATTGTTCCACCGATGATCACCTGATGATACCGAAACAACCGGCCAAACCGGCACGGCGGACGTCTCAAACTACTAGGCGTATCTGTCATCTATAAATTACAGACGATGGATGCATGATAACAAAATAAAACCTATACGCTAATACATCAACAATTTTTCGTAATTAAAGTAATCTCAGTCAGTTATGATTAGTCAACCCCCTCTAAAGGTACGCGCACGTATGCACATTAGAATCGACTTGGAATTTAGCTTATTGTATTAGCGGCAATCGTCTATAAAAGTACTGATGGAAAATGGTAAACAATTTTGTAAAGTAGAATATTAGTAAATAAGGCGCGAGTAGAAACGAATCTACTTGGAGGAGTAAAAAAAATCTGAAAATTGATCTACTTCTTTTCCGCCATATTTTTTAAAGATATGTATATGAAAAATCTAAAGAAGGCGAAACCCTGATCATGCGTGCGTGGTAATAGTTAATCGTTACTGTCAATCTCAATTGTTCGACTTAAAAAGGAAATTGGAGTTGGAGAAGAAAGAAAACGTTTGAAAAAATTATTCGTTAAAATGTCTCTCGAAGCTGTATTTTGGATTGGATTTTGCTATAACTGCCATTGTATCCCTTTCTATTCATAGCACGTTGGAAAAAACAAGATACGATGTCTCAAAGCGCATATTTATGCAAATAAATTGTTCTTGTATATACGATAAATTGAGATTTGTATGCAAGGTAATTGGGATTGATTCTGACATTTAAGGTTTGACTATTGAAACACATACTTGCTGTTATTGAAACCTTACGATGATCATGAAAGTAATGCTCAAATTTTGTATTTAATCTAATAAAAATATTCCAAATGGTATTGTTGACGGTAATTTAGGTATCACGGTTATTCATTGTTTATTTACAAACTTGCTCCAGGGAAGTTATTGTAACTTTTAAGATTGAAAATTCTATTGGAAAAATAATTTCATTTTAAGTACCACCTGAGCGGAAGACAGGTGAAAACAACGTGAAGAACGGTAAAACCCTAGTAAGCAGCAGGTAAATGCGATTTCTTACCTGGGAAGTTAATATGTTGCTTTTTCTCGTCCTTGAAATCAGGACAAATCCTGGGTATTTTCTAAAACGCGAAGTTAAGACAGCAGGTAAAGGTTGGTCTGTGTTCTGTCGGAGCTGCCTGCGACGCGCTGATGAGATCCAAAAAGATCGAAATCGCGATCCGCGTCTGGCAGTTTCGACAGAATACAGACCAGTTCGAATTATTTTGTAGGACAAATCCTACTTTCGGAGGAGTATGGTAAAAATTTAAAGTCGGTATATCAACGTATAAATGTTTTAAATAATTAAAAATTAAGAAAATTTAGCATTAAAAATTGTTTTCATGTTTTTTTGTCTCTTGCATTATTTCTATTCTTTAAGTTGACAACTTTTTGGGCCACCCTAGTGCTGATATTCAACTTTTTCATTTGCGAAGTACCTACGATACCGACCCACAATTAATTACTTAATCGACGTAATATGAGACAGGTGCAGCTTTTTTTTTAGAGGTAATTAACATAATTAACATTCTTCCGCCATTATGTAAATGAGGAGCATAATTAGAACAAAAATGGAAATATAACCGTTCGTCGTTGTTAAAGAATACGTAAGTATCTGAATTAAAATGTGGTTCAGTATGAAACATTTGACCTTCCAGGCGTATACATTAAAATTTCGTTCAGGTATTTTCGCAAAAGGATTGCATATTTTATTAACTGCATTTGTTTACATAATAATTCAGTATGGTTCAACGTTGCTGTGGCAACGAGAGAACCGCAAACTACACATTACTATAAAACAGCACAAGAATTTTAAAGTCCGTTATCCTACAAAACGTAAAATAAAGTGCACTACGATCCTGTTTTGGGATTACGATTCTTGACGTGCTCACAAATGTTCTATAAAAGACTCACGTTTGTAGAAAAACTATGACAAATATAGAGTGTATACCTACAAAATCGATAGTTCACAGTAGAGTTTGATCACCTTACATAGCAGCCGGTAATCGACTAACCTGGAAAACAACAAATTTCGATATTCGATATGACTGGACTATAAATGCGTAGTTATTTTTGGCACATTCTTTGCAAAAAAATGGAAAAACTGCATACTTAATATTCCTTGATCCCCTAATTCTGCTTACATTTCCTTGTAAATCCTGAAGACGTTTTTCGAAGTTCCAGTTCTCTAAATAATTCTTCTAGTACTGGACCATTCTGACTCTAATAGACCTAATGGTGCTTCTGGTACTCGACGATGATTTTTGGAACCCGACGATTCTTACAACCCATGAAAAATGTACTCGTTGATTTTTGAAACCTATGGCACTCGACCTTATCTTATACCTCTAGTTCTCAATGATTTGACATTTTTTAGATAACTTTTCTAAAAATAAAAAAATGGAAATATTTTTTTTACATATCTACAACGTGGTGGGATTTATCTCACCTTCATTCAGTTATGACAAATAGACCAGATTCAAACCTAATAGATAACGCAATTATTTTAAAGTAATCATTTGCACCGTAATTGTCAAGAATACGTAACAATCTTTGGTTAAGATAAAAGGTTATGCAAAAATTTTTGATCACGGAGAAAACTAAATCTTTATGACAACGCAAAAATTACAATTTTCGATTGTAAATGACTGAATCTGCCGTAGAAATAGCAGATTTTTTTAGGTAACTTTAGGTAAATCTCAATTTTGACATGTTTCTTTAAAAATTATTTCAAGTTTTTCGATTAAGGGAAGA
>NW_020439432.1:37280-49366 GCF_000699045.2 Agrilus planipennis | reverse complement strand
TGTTCAAGCCAGAAAGAAATTGACTGATGTGTATGGAGAAGGTGTGTTGACAGTACGCCAGTGCCAGAACTGGTTCGCTAAATTTCGATCCGGCAGTTTTGATGTCGAAGATGCACCACGTTCGGGAAGGCCGGTTGAAGCTGATAAAGACGTGAGATCGGATTGAGGTTTTTATCAAATTCAACAGTTTATGACCACTTGAAAGGCCTGGGATTATCCTCGAAGCTCGATGTATGGGATCCCCATGTTCTCACAGAGAGAAATCTGTGTCGTCGCATTAACGTCTGCGATTCGCTTCTCAAACGTCACGAAAATGATCCGTTTTTGAAGCGCATCATCACTGGGGACGAAAAATGGGTTGTATACAACAACGTCAAACGCAAGAGGTCATGGAGCAAAAAAGATGAACCGGCTCAAACCATTTCCAAAGCCGATATTCACCAAAAAAAGGTGATGCTGTCTGTTTGGTGGGATTTTAAAGGAATCGTTTTTTTTGAGCTTTTACCGGATAACACAACGATTAATTCGGAAGTCTACTGTCATCAGCTGGACAAACTGAATGATGCACTTCAACAGAAAAGGTCAGAACTAATCAACAGGAAAGGTGTAGTGTTTCACCAAGACAACGCGAGACCTCACACAAGTTTGGTCACTCGCCAAAAGCTTTTACAGCTTGAATGGGATACAATGCTACACCCACCATATTCTCCAGACCTGGCACCATCGGATTATTATTTGTTCCGGTCACTCCAAAATTTTTTAGACGGTAAAACCTTCACCTCAAATGAGGAGGTCAAAAACCTCCTCGATCAGTTTTTTGCCAGCAAAGACCAAAAATTTTATGAGCGTGGAATTATGCTACTACCAGAAAGATGGCAAAAGGTGTTGGACCAGAACGGTCAATATATAATTTAATAAAGTATTTGTTTATTATACGAAAACTGTCTTTCATTTCTACAAAAAAAAACGAAATGACTTTCCGAACAACCATATAAATTCATTTCTTTTGGGATTTTATTTTTACAAATTCGGGTCTAAATTGTAATTTTTATTATTTTCGCTTCTGAAGCAATGGGCTATTGGGATAAATTGTAAATATCGCTTTAATATTTGGGTAAGTTTTCGTTTTTCATTTTCTCTGTGTTGAGTTGTATTTCGGGTAAAACGCACTCAAAACAAATTTATAAGTATGCACTACTGCATGTACTAATCTTACTATAACAAATGATTGCTAAGCGCATTTTCTGAATTCACCCCTGATAATGGGAAACATTTTTAAATATGAAAAACCTATTTTTTCGTAAATGAAAAGTGGTTCAACCTTAAATTGAGGTCATTTTGTCACACCCCGTGTGCGCGAATAATAGATGATTTACATTCTAAGGCGTCGTCGTCAAAGTAATAATAGAGACAAAATCCGTGTGTGTACAACAAATAATAAGTTTAACAATATGTTAACTACATAAACAAATGCGATATATACATAAGTATTGCTAATCCCATCAAGCCTGGCCGGGGCACATCAATTGTCTTTTTCGCACGCGTTTGTTACCGCCAAGTTGTAACCGTTAATCAAAGATGGCCATGATTCATAGCGGGTTAAACAGGAATTTTATATTGTGATGCCATCTCGGGACACTGCATTATTTTACAAAGTCGACGTGCCAGCAGGGCAATAACTCTTGTTGCATTTTTTACGATTATTTATCACGTGATGCACACATCAAACGAACAGACATGGAAACATGTGTAAAAGAAGTCTGTGTCTATATTTACAAGTGTGTGTTGGTATAGACGTAAAATATTGCGTTACTACACATCGCAGTGGCGGAAAACCTGATTTGCAAAATAAAGACCATAGGCAAATGCCAGGCGTGAAAATATGTTAATGATCGTTTCTTTTAAAGAAAATGTTAAGCGAAAACCAACGCTATGCTATTAAGTGGTATAAAACATCAATCTAATCCGTACGATCATGTAAAAGATGATAAAGAAATATTTGGTACAATGTAAACTCCATGTAAGGGGGACGTTACTTTTATTTGTTTGGTTTACTTTTTAACCCAACCTGAAATTATTGGTTTTGCAAGATGAAGAGCAAGACTGTCTTTATACCTTGTACAAGACCAAGGCGAAACGAAAAAGACTAAGATTAAAACCAAGACCTAATATGCAAAACTAAACGAAAAATTATTACTTCCAGTGGATTTATGAGTTAAACTATTTGAAGAAACTGTAATATATATTCCTTTTTTGGAACTAAGCATTTTTAGTATTTACAATTTCCAGTTTGTTTTACTAGATTTTAACACCAAACGTAAAGAAAAATAAACATTATCACTGTTTGAAGAAAGGGATCTATAAGAATGTAAATACGAAGTAAGTGTTCTTTGTTCATAATGTCTGGATGAGACATGGTTGAAATATAGAGATAAACTAATTTTGTTTCTATATTTTATACTTGGGCGCGCGGAAAAGAAAAGGTTAGAAGCGTTCGAAAGGTGGTGTTACAGGCGAATGATGAGGATACCGTGGATAGAGAAGGTTAGAAATAACACCTTCTCAGGCATGAAGGTCTAGTCAGAGACATATTAGGGGCAGAAACGGATGTTAGGAGGGGCAGAGGTAGACCTATATTGTATTACTGTTCGCAAATAGTTAAAGATGTAGGCTGTTCTAGTTTTAGGGGAATGCAAAGTTTAGCTTAGGATAGGAAAGAGTGGAGGTATGTGTCCAACCAGTCTTAGGACTGATGGTGATGATTTTTTACTTCTTTCAAGTACCTTGTACTATTTTGTTCGCTTAAAGGTCAATTTATGCGTTGGAGTAAGGGTCAATTTATGCATTGGGGAAAGGATAAGTTCTTGAGTTTTCAGAACATTCACAACAATCGACAGTATTTTCTTTAAAAGTTCAAGACCAAGTCCAATACCAAAATTGGGCTTTCAGCGGAAGAGAAAAAGTAAGAGGGGTGTGGTGTCATAAAAGGGTAAAAATGAGCAGATATTAGAAAGAGTAGGAATAGAAGGAGTTATAGAAGTCATTGAGAAATAGGCTAGATAGTATGAGATGTAGAGGTAGACTTTAGTTTAGTTTAGATAATTTTTAGCAGATAGATTTAGGTTGTTCTATTTTTGGAAAGTTTGACGTATCTAACTAACCTTTTTGATGACCCCACAAAATACAGAATTATTATTAAATGACGTCCTTATTTATTAAAAATTAGGTTTCGACTATTATTATTCCATTATTGTGGCATCAAAGTAAAATAATACTACTACTACTACTACTATTTTACTATTAAGCTTCTTATTCAAAGTATAAATAGAACGAAACAGTTATTCTCTGTAACGAAACAGTACGTTACACTTGAACAGTAGATTTAGTTACAAAAATAATTTTTTTGTGGATGAACATGCAAGGAAGACGGAGATTATCGGACTCGTCATATCATCTTGGGTAAGAAATTGTAACTTACTGTTACTTTTTATGCTTTATGCAATGAAAATTGTCTACAACGAACTGAAATGCTTGTTCCGGTGAATTTCGTCGAACGTGTAGAGCATTCACTTTGTATATTTATGTGCTGTGATATCTTCGACTAGATATTTGATGATACCAAGAGTCAGGTATTTCATTTTTTTACGTCCGCTAATTTATGCATTCACAATATCACAGCGGTGACTTACCGTCAAAACGTTCAACTTCCACTGCGAGATGACTCATTGAAGTCAAATTTTCTGCTGTGGTAAAGCCGATGTTAAATCAGATTCACTTTAGGAAAATTTTCTGTATTCTGACGAACCCTTATTCTTACACGAGCAAGGATTATCGTTCTACAATAGACCAGCAAGCTAATTATAGTAAAAAATCTAGTATATCATTTAGAAAACACTTTGACGGAGTAAGAAAATGATTATAAAAATTTTGAGAACATTTAAAAACAATTTTTTTACGAACATTTCTACATGGCGCGTATACAGTAAAGGGTTGTTGTTCTACAATAGTCAAGCAGGCTAATTATAGCTAAAAATCGAGTACAGTAGAACCTCTTCAAGTCGAATCTCGATAAGTCGAAAACCTCCAAAACTCGAAAAAAATGTTTTGTTCCCTTCCCTTCAAGCCCCAAAACCTCCTTTACTCGAAATCTCAACCCTCAGTGAGTCTCTGCCAGTCATTATGGTACATATTTTCCCTTTATAACTCGAAAAATTAAATTGGACCTCTGTATCTCGAACATAGCAATGTTTTAGAAGATACTACAAATGGCGCAGTGAACGCCATCTGTAACACGATGCTACATTTTAGGATTACGTATGCTCTTTATAGCAATATTTTATTTTACAATTTTTACAACTCGATAATTTGAAACTTATAACGTCTATAGTTCGAAGAAAACTAAGTTATCGACTTTAAGGATTTGCTGATAATGCAAGTACACCAAATGTTAACCTCTACAAGTCGAATCAAAATCCGCCATGAGTCGAAAGCTATAACTCGTCTCCCTTGATGTTCGAGTTATGGAGGTTCTACTGTATATCAGTTTGAAACCATTTGACGGAGTAAGAAACTGAACATTTTGAGAATAGACAGTTTATGAAAAATTTGAAGTCTAAAGAGTGTGTATTACTTAACTAAAATTTCGAAAATAACACCATTAAGCATTTTATTCGATGTGACCTCTTCCGGAAAGTTTAACTAATAATTAATAATGTACTGGTTAATGAAATATAATTTTTTAACCATACCTACACGTGTATTTCATTTAATATCTGACCGCATTTGCATTATTGTATTTGTGTTTATAATTGCAGTTGTTTCATAGTGCGTCTGTAACCAGTCTATAACCACCACCTATACAAAAGAATATTGTGAACTGCTGCAAATTGTTGCATAAAGGTGTAACAACTTAGCGGTAGTTAGTACAAAACACGGTCACAATTCGCGTTACGTTATAGCGAGTTTTTTCTTACATGAGATACTTATAAAGAGCAAGGACACTTTCACTTCTAATTGTGGCTAACTCGCTGATATTTTACATTTTACATTTAATGGTCACAAAATAAACATCCTCAAGATTAATAATTGTAATTTAGATCTGTGAATCGCATTTGTTAAAATAAAGTTTTTATTCTCTAATTACACGGGACCCAATTAAAGTACGAAAACACGATAATATATATTTATTATACACAGAAGCAGAGTTGTTGGTACTAGCTTAAGTACATAATTAATTTTTTTGCAATTTCCGTTAGTCAAAGTATCAACCGATTGTTGCTTTGTAAATAATGTTATTAAGTCAATACAATGTTGGTAATTAGGTAGAAATTTATCAGTGATATGTTGCTGTCACATGGCAATCAATAATTATAGAATCCGTTCTTTATAATCAAAAACCTAAAAATTTAGTTAAACACTGGAAAATAACGAAACCTACATGTACCTATACCTAAGTGAATTAGAGCTTTATTAGGAAAAACATGGCGAAATCTAGAGGTTTAATTAATTTAATTAAAATTAAGTCGTCCAGCCGCTCAAAAATCTTTTGTGATATACCACTTAAGGTTCTACTAGAGGAGCATCGGATGGCGGTTTTGGACGGTACTGAAAAACCGAGTACGCGACATTAGTTCTTCGGCAGCACCAACATTAGTGCAAAAAATTGCCAGTTGGATTTTGATGTAAAATGTTTGAACAAATACAATTCAAATACATATTTGCTTTACTAGAAACCACCATTCAGAAAACGGTCAATGGTAAAACCATGTCCTTCAAGGATGCATTGATGCCTTTTTTCACTATTTTTATGCGTGTGTATTGCAATACATGTTTATCAAGAAAAATCTCCTGCAATATTCTTGGATGTGTAAGTATGTAGTTCCATTTTAAGAAAATGGTTGCGTTGCTACAAGACAAAAATGACGAAAGTATGAGTTCGTCATTAGCAAGATATTCTCTCCTCATTTCCGCAAAATCTTCGGTCAAGATTAAAAAATTTAATGTTTCGCATCAGAAATATTATGCTTAGACCTAGCAGAGGTTGCTTTTGCTTTTGCATTTCTGAAAAAAATATAAAATTATTAGTACAAGGTAATACATTTCAGGAGATATATCATTATATCACAAAAGTTTTCAGAATAATGAAAAAAATAAATTTAAATCTAATGATGATAAAAAATTAATTTCATATTTACTTTGTTAGTATGTAAATTGCAATACTCACTTATTCATAGGTATTAATTTTCATCTATTCTTATTAGAAGTACATTAGCAGAACTAAAGCAGGATAATGCCTTTCAGGCGCGAATTTGGGTACATATTGAGGTAACGAACTGTTAGTTATTCAAAAAATTGTTCATTCTGGTAATTCAAAATATTCATTGGAACACATGTTTATCAAGAATAATCTACTCTAACATTCGTGGATGTGTAATTAGTTTCGTTTTTAGAAAATGATCGCGTTGGATAAAAAATAACGAAAGTATGTGTTCGTCATTAACACGATATTTCCTCCTCATTTCCGCAAAATCGTTAGTCAAGACTAAAAGCAGTTCATCCATGCAAATTGAAATCCTTTGATGGGTCGACGTAACGCATCCTGTCAACTTCCATCCATTAAATTCCGTTGAAAGGACAGTCACTCTCGTCCTCCGGTGGCACCAACATACTACTAGTAAGTACATCGCACTGACGATGAGTATTTTGTATTCCAGTGGCATTGTCCTTGCTGCAAGAAGCGAGCGTCGCGACGCTCGTATGTCGTCGACGCGTTCGCTTTTACAACAACAATAATAATATTTCAGTGTTGGCTGCCTGCAGTCAGTACGTACGGTCAGTTCCGGTTAAACATCTTCTGTCGTGAGCCGTGGCACTGAAATGTGGCCGTCATCGTCAGTAGGTTTGGGCTGTCGTATCGGGTACGCGCGCGCGTTTTATTAAAGCTTCGCCACTATTTCACTCTGCCGGAGCTTTGCGACCGATGTTCCGCGTGAGCGTGAGCGTGAGCTATAGTCTTCGGTGAAACATCGTACTTGTATGTTCTTTATCTGGCTCCGGTACTACATTCATACGTAACGTACGCAGGTAATCACTTGCGTTAAATACGGGAAATATTTATTGTTTGTGGGTGAAGTACCAACCACATGCGTAGACATATATAATTCGGCTACTAGCATTAATCGCTGAACTATTCGATTTTTCGTGTTCTCGGAATATCTAGGAGCATACGCGATGTATGCACATACCTATACCATATAAAAAGGGTTATTGAGGCGAGAAGTATATCACGTACGCTTACCGGGTATTGTATCGATGAATGTTTAGAGATAGGTACCTACATCATAGTGTGTTGTGCGAAAAACCGATTCGGATTAAACTGGAGAGCAATGAGGCAGCAGGAGGAGTAAGTTTTGCATTCATCGATTTTCATCTTATGCATCTCTGGCAAATATTGTTGATGTGCTCAGGGAGCAAACTCGCACCGTTGAATAATAATAATAGCGGTCTGCATCTCCCCCGGAGTGTATTCATGAATTTTTGAACCCGACACTCAAATGAATATTTTCACGAAAGAGTTTAGTCGCGGAAATCCACCTTGTTATCGCGCTTTTTGTTACATACATGTATTAAAGGGGTAAAAAAATTGAAACTGTCTCCTATCATACTAAAGTATTAAGAAGATTTTTTTAACAAAACATAAAATGAAGCACATTATTTATTATTACGGATATAGATATATGAATGTATAGTCTACACGGAAAAATTATATTGTAAGAAGTAAGGATAGTAGACGAAGATTTTTCTGCAATTTTATGGGATATGTAAATCTAAACTGCAATTATTAGAGGCAAAAATTATATCATTACACATTTAGAGAGTACAATTTTACAGTTTGCTCAAACTTGGACAGGATAAAACTGTAATTCATAATGTATATTTTTCCTTGTCGTAGTAATCTCTTTTAAATTGAATTTAAATCACATAGTTGCATTGAACTAAACAATTTTCATTTCGTAATCTATTGAGGTACTAATTACATATTAAAATGTAAGCTAGAGAATATGCGTTCGAAACAAATTAATCTTGACTCATTTTATATACTTATAAATATGTACATAAAACTTAAAACGACTTGGTATAAATATTCATCGTTGCTGCTTACAAATTAGTTTGATTAACGAATTCACAGTTTTTAAATCACTTGTTTAATGGGATCTCTAGAAAAGTGGATCTGAATGAAAAAGACATAAACTTAAAAAAAACCTAACGAGAAATTATACAATATTTACTAAAGATAATTTATAATGTCGTGTTGCAGGCAAAGAAAATGATTCATCATGTTATTTCTTACTTGATAATTAATTGTCGTATAGATAATTTGCCTGAATCGCTGCATTTAAGACGTAATTAAAGAAACTGCTCGCTATTAGCATTATATGTATAGTATTAAAAACAAAAAAGATTTACTTAGGTTTCATTTTTTGAGGTAATCTTCGAACGTTCAATACCTACCTATTCACAGATTGTTTAGCCCTTTGTAATTGATATAATAATAAATCACAATGATCTGCATACATAGAAAAAAGCCGCCTAATTTTGGAAAGTTACCTAAATTTTACATACTGTGTTTTCACAGAGCCCGTTTATACCCTTCTTGCAATTTGAAAAGCCGTCAAACATATTAATTTAGTTATTTATGTTTATGGCTGTCGCTGCAATTGATTGTCCTGGAGGATATTAATAAAGGCAATTGAAGTACGATTTAAGGAGACAAGTGTTCAAAATAAATATAAAACAATATGTATGTAATGGGAACAAAAAATATTCGGAGTAGTAAAGATTTCGAATTATATGTATGTAGAAGTTCGGGTGTAGGTATAACGAAATTATTCCTTTTGATTTATTTCAAATGTAAAATACAAAACAGATTTCCCTTTTGTACTTTAAATGCTCAATGCAAAATACTTATTTCCAAATAAATACTTTTTTGTAATACCTATTTAATTTTCTTTATTTACTTAAGTACACAATATTTTTTAAAAAAATCTTGTAGGCATTGGCTCATTTTTTCTTCATGAAAACATTTACTATTTGAACGGAATAATACACATTCTATGCCAACCCTAAAGGTCTATCGTAAATATTTATAAATCAATTTTTGAAATCGAATAGATAATTTCGAAGATTACTCCCTACACCTAAACTCAGACGATGACGATGTATGTCCGCCCTAACCAACGAAAGCATTTTCTTTTTTGAAACGAATAGTAGTAAGCGCTTTTCCAAGTTTAAGTTTGATATTGTTTGTTGACAGCTTAGGAGATATTTGAGCTTAACGGTAATTGCAGAAAAGTTTTTTTATCCCATAAGATATAACGAAAGAAAGCTTTTCGAGAAAACGGATAACGTCAAAGTGTGTGTGTGTGCTAATAATAATAACAATAATAATAGGATTTAGAAGAAAAAAGAATGTTCGGTAATTCGGTGCACACGTGTGCGTGTTTTTCCTTAGTTTTAAAAGAAAAGTTATTACACGATCTTCAAACATAAAGTATTCTAATGTTCGTGGGTTTAACAAAATTAACTTATTCTAATACTGATAACGACAAAAACTGTTTATTTATACTAATTATTGAAGAACTCAAAAACACTATTAAATTATTACTTAGGTTATGAATTATTCTATTTATTTACACTACTGTTGATATATCACTATTCACTGCCCTATTTATTTCACTGCTATCACTGTCAATTTATTTCTCGATTCACTTCTGCANTTGAACCCGGAAAACAATATCGATTCAATATTTTAGATTATTCATTTCCAAGGAATTTAGTATTTTTTGAGCTCTTTTCAGTTAAAGAATTAGAAGGCATTTATGGAATGTCTCTTTGCCCCCTTTTCAGCTTCTAATGTGAGCAACTTTCTTTCGTTATTTTATACAATGTTTGATCGGTGATAGTAGCAAAACTTTTAACGGCAAAAATGTATTTTGCATTTTACAAATAGAAAATACGCTTGGAAAAGTATTTTAAATAAAATACGAAATGTTTTTTAAATGCGAAATAAAGATAGGTATTTTTAATTTTGTATTTACATTTTAAATCCAAGTTTTTCAAATAAATCGCATCTCTGTTGTTACAGTTATAGGAGTCTCCTATCCTGTTAGCATCTATTGTTGACTTCTTTAAAATATAAATAATTCGTCTCTAATTTGTCGAAGTATAACTATACATATATGATAGCAACAAAAGAGTAGTTAGAAATAGTTGTCTGTCGTCTATCGGTCAAAGTATTTTAAATCAAAAAGGCCGTACACGTCTCCGGTGGGATTGTCTCCAATAAATTATAACGTGTGGGCTGCGAATGTACGAAACGGAATCAAAGACATCCATTATTTTTTTGTCCTCTCTCAGTCTGTAGTGTCCCTGATTTAACATCGACATGGTATGTGCATTAATACTGATATGCCTACATGAAAAAATTGTCTGTCATCTAATGAGAATGAGGAATTGAACAACAACAACCGGTAAGGACTTAGGCGAGTAATTTATTTCTTGTAAACATCCAAGTCATTGTTACTGTCCTGTCCTTTTTCGCTAATCTATTGTTTCGCGTTAGGTGTTTCTTTTTTATTCGGAAGATTAATTAGGATTAAAGCAGTGTAGAAAAAGATTAAGCGGTTTGATCACTCACGTAGTAATTAATAAATTTTCAATTTAGAAAAAATAAAGTCAATTAAGTGGGTGTGTATCAGTCACTGGCCAAACTCGATTTCAAGATCGAGTAGTTATGCAGTGAATAGTTTTATTCAATGACTTGAATAAAATAATTCGAAATGGTCTGTATCCTGTCGAAACTGCCAGATGCGGATCGCGATTTCGATCTTTTTCGATCTCATCAGCGCGTCGCAGGCAGCCCGACAGAACACAGACCAACTTTTACCTGCTGCCTTAACAGCGCGTTTTCGAAAATACCACAAATGGCGTGATAAACGCCATCTGTAGTACGATGCTACATTCTAGAAATACGTATAGTCCAACAAGGTCCATTTAAATATATGGATATCTACTTGCTGAAACGAATCCCGGCGTAGTTCACCTCATCGTGGTAGGCACGTTACCATAATCGAATAAAATAATTCGAAGTCGAAACTGCCGACGCGCTGATGAGATCCAAAAAGATCGAAATCGCGTTCCGGGTCTGGCAGTTTCGACAGAATACAGACCAAGTTCGTAGTATACCTATATTGTCACATACTCAAAAAAATATCACCTTAAGTGCTAAATGCAGCGTTATAGTCAATTGCAAACTGAAAATTAAACATTATATTAATTCTACTCATAATGAAAAGATATGCGAACATACCAATCTGTAACCTGTAGGGGCTTCATAAAATGACTATTTATTAATTGTTAACGATGTATCACCCAGTTCTTTCAGATTTTTTAGGAGGTATTATAATTATCATAATAACAGTTACGTACAAGAATTTAAGAAAATCTCTTTTGAAGAAAATTTAATGTTTCGCATCAGAAATATTATGCTTAGACCTAGCAGGGGTTGCTTTTGCTTTTGCATTTCTGAAAAAAATATAAAATTATTATTATTAGCACAAAGTAATACTTTCAGGAGATATATCATTATATCACAAAAGCTTTCAGAATAATGAAAAAAACAAATTTAATTCTTGATGATAAAAAATTAATTTCATATTTACCTTGTTAGTATGTAAATCACAATACTCACTTATTCATAGGTATTAATTTTCATCTATTCTTATATTGAGGTAACGAAGTGTTAGTTATTCAAAAAATTGTTCATTCTGGTAATTCAAAATATTCATTGGAACATATGTTTATCAAGAATAATCTACTCTAACATTCGTGAATCTGTAATTAGTTTCGTTTTTAGAAAATGATCTCGTTGCCTAAGAATAGAAAAATAACGAAAGTATGTGTTCGTCATTAACACGATATTTCCTCCTCATTTCCGCAAAATCGTTAGTCAAGACTAAAAGCAGTTCATCCATGCATATTGAAATCCTTTGATGGGTCGACGCTAATGCATCCTGTCAACTTGTGCC
>NW_020439432.1:31124-36599 GCF_000699045.2 Agrilus planipennis | reverse complement strand
GCTCCAAACATACACCTTTAACAACCTTTTTCGAATTTCTAAATTAACGGTTCGCGAGCATAGAAGTGACTTCTTTTTATTAAAGGCGACACGACCCTGCGCTATCCTCTGCTTTATATCCCTACTACTCCTTCCGTCCTGACTTATCTAACTTCCTAGATATTTAAAATTAGCCACTTCTTCTAATTTTTCGTCTCCTATCTTTATATTCGCTCTTTACCTACTTTTTCCTCCCTTGCATACCACTATTTTAGTTTTACTTTTATTTATTTTCATGCAGTATTGATCTGTCAGTACCGCTTCCATTTTATTTAAAGCCATCTCTATGTGGGGGGGACCAATAGGAGATTAAAAAAAAAGTTTTGTAAACCGTACCGTGATACATCAAATGAAAGGGCTTGTTGTAAGGATCTCAAAAAAATTTTATAATTTCAAAATAAATAGTTTTAATGTTATTTACAAGAATAAATGAAAACTGACCATCCTTGCCCCCTTATCTACGAAACCATTGAACCTACAATTTTAAAAACATACAGAAAATGGTCTGAAAATAACGTTGTACAACTTTCAACAAAACAGTATTGTGCGTACAAATTTTCATTTGCATGTTGAATGTATGGGGGGAGAGTATGTTTTTTTCAATCACAATAGTAAGTTGTTTCTCGAGTTAGGGTTCCGCACGTCCGACTGAAAAACGGAACCCTTATAGAATCACTCGTGTGTCTGGTCGCTTTTTTATTTGATACATCATAACTTTTGACCCCTGACCCTTATTAATGTGCTTCCTAAGTCACCCCTTGTCTTATCTTGTGGCATGATTAGGATTACTGATTTTAAATTGGAACAGACACATGAATTTCAAACAGTATCAACCTAAATATTGTTTATGTATTTCTGATTAGCATCGTAATTTTTTCTCAATGCTTAGATTGCATTATAAATTATATAGGTATGTATGGAAATATTTGGAAATCTTTTTCTTTTTTCTTCATTCAGTGACAACGTTAGTTCTTTTTACAACTGTTAGTCACCAGAATGGAATGTTCCTCATTCTCAAATCATTAGACGATACTCAGGAAGTATATAAAAAACCATTTTATGTAAAATCGAATAAAATCTCTACGAGATATGATAAATGCTAATGTGTGATTGCTTCTTTGTTGGTACCCAATCGAATATCATTTTTAATTTAATTTTAGGCACCGTGAATGTTATTTTTATGATCGTAAGAATAGCTCGACTTAGATCAGGTTCAAAGCGACCATTAAACGAACCTAAACGCGTTCATGGCCAAATTAAACGTTATTACGTATGAATTAATGAATTTTAATTTGTAACCTACAAAGAAAAAAACGGTTGATTTCATGGCTGTCCGCTATTAGAACTATAACTGATGAGGCTTCCTTCACATAATTTGATGTCAAAAACATATTTCTCCAGCGGACTTCAGCAATATGTAGACGGAAAAGGTATTAGGTACTATTTATATTTAAATACCTAAACTTTATTATAGCCGTTAAAATACAAGGAGGAAATACATAAATTAATTTTGGCGTGAGAACTTTGCGTATCCATATTTTGTTATACAATTAAATAATTCGGTAATTAAGTGAATATATAAATCTAGTAAAACAAGTTACACGTTTTTTTAATAAAATGGGGACCTCCTAAACTAAATATGTAAATTCCACCCTAAGGGATGTGTGAAATACGTAAATTCCGTCTTCTTTCGCGTCGTCTTTTTCATAATTGAAAATGAAAAAGTTTTATTTACCAAACCGCTATGTTAGGTACATTTACCTCCCCCGTATTAACTCCAGGTACCTACAGTGGAACTATAACTCGAAATTTTCTCGATTTTGGTTTTATTACTTAGTATCGATTGACTCCTGCTATTCGATTTTTACTAATGATTTGGGGATGAGACGGGTCGCCGCAAAATTCGTACCGAAATTGCTTAATTAATTAACATTGCCAAGGAGCTGTTGGACTCTGTCCGCGACTACACAAATTTGCTCCATAGGGTCATAACTGATGACGAATCATGGGTTTATGGTTACGACGTGGAAGCCAAAGCTCAATCATCCCAATGAAAGTTGCCACACGAGCCAAGATCGAAAAAAGCGCGCCAAGTTAAGTCCAATGTGAAGGTTTTGCTTACAGTTTTCTACGATTGCAGGGGCGTGGTGCATCATGACTTCTTGCCACAACGTAAAACGGCCAATAAGGAATATTACCTGCAAGTTATGCGTAATTTGCGCGAAGCAATCCGACAGAAACGCCGGAATTTGTGGAAGAACAAAAATTGGCTTTTACACTATGATAACGCCCCTAGTCACATATCGTTGCTTGTGCGCGAATTTTTGTCGAAAATCAACTCAGTAGTAATGCCGCAGCCACCGTCTTCCCCAGGTCTGGCCCCTTGTAACTTTTTCTTGTTCCCGAAACTGAAGAGGCCCATGAAAGGACGGTGTTACGCTATGACTGAGGCTATGATTAAGGAGATAAAGATAAAGAACAAGATCACAAAAAATTATTTTTTGAAGTACTTTGAGAATTGGAAAAACGTTGGCACAAGTGTATATAATATCAGGTGGGAATTACTTTGAAAGGGACAAAATAGATATTCAATAAATAGATATAATTTTCGAAAAAACACAAAATTCGCGATACTTTTTGGACAGACCTCGTATGTCTTCCGGTTTTCACAGTGCAATTATAAGCTTATCGATGGGCTTAACAATAGTAATGCACGCAGAGGCGTGTCATCTAAAAGAAAATAAAAAAGTTTAACGGCAAAGTATAAATTTTTGTTAATTCGAATTTTCTGTAACTAATTAACTTCGTATTTCCGCTTTTAATGTTTCTAACTAGACCTTTAGATCTGTGACGGTGTCCCATCAACCTATCTCGCCTATTTCTTTTTCTTACTGACGGAATTTACGTATGACAATAAAAATCGCCCGGATGGAATTAAAATTAATATGTTGACACGGGATGGAATTTACGTTTTGCGAATAGCATTTAAATTTTCAAAATTGTGGGGGGTTGATGAAGTTGATAAATAGTTGCATAAAAGCAAATAAAACTTCAATAAATTGGTTAAACTCAGTGCTCAACAACAATTGTTTCGGCTAAACAGCTATTTTCAAGAGTAAATAATTTTACTGTACCTATTATGCATTTAAATTAGATGTTTTCGTATTTTATATTTTTTAAAAACACGATGAATTACTTAGGTTACCGAATTAGTTACCTAATAATATTATTAACAAATTGTATAATAACGTGTAGTAACGCCCTTATTGAAAGTAAAAGTTTGTAGTTTTAATGTGAATTTCATCCTGTCATAAAAACACAAATTTGATTAGTATTCACATGTACACAAATGTCGACGGATATATCGAAAAATAAACAGAGAAAGATTGGTGTAGAATGCGGAGGCTACTTCTGATGTAAATTTAAATAATAATTAAAACATAATCGTACACCCTATGTTCTGCACGCGTACACTTATAATATTGTGTAGTTATTAAAGTGAAAGTTTAATCGAAATCATTTCGGTTTTTTGATTGACTGACGGGAAAATAACATGCAAATATGTATTGCATACATGCGTACATTTAGGTTGGTATGAAGTAAATTTGAGTATGCGTATGTGTAACGTTATATAAATGTTTTTTACATCTTAAACTATTATTGGTACAACTTTTGTGAAACTGCATGATTTCAAACATTCAAAAATAAAACAAATTGGAAAATTTCACTAACAGTTTTTTAATCGACGAAGTTTGTTTGTTTCGGCCGATGCCACCATTAACAAGAGTATACAAAAGATTACTAAAGTTTAAAAAAAAAAGTTTTGAGTGTTTCATTCCTAAACAGCCACTAATGCTGGCGGGATGGCAGTCCCTCCGGACTACGCCGGGGCCTTCAGCCTCCTTTTAGGAATCGTGGGAATGGGTGGGTGGTGGTTCGGGTGAGAAAGATAAGAAGAACGAAATGAAAACAGAAGAGAACGAAAGATTTCTGTGGAATATTACTGCCCCAGCATTTAAGTGATCCAAGGAAACCACAGAAAAACTCCGACGAAGACGGACGGGCCTGGAATCGAACCGGGGTCCTCCCGAATGTTAAGTCATAGTGAACATCTAGGTCATGACACTCGGGAAAAGTTTAAACCTACTTAATCCTATTTATATTTACAGTTAATGTAAAAGTAATGGGATTTCAAACAGTATCAACCTAAATATTGTTTATGTATTTCTGATTAGCATCGTAATTTTTTCTCAATGCTTAGATTGCATTATAAATTATATAGGTATGTATGGAAATATTTGGAAATCTTTTTCTTTTTTCTTCATTCAGTNGTTTCTTCAGTTCAGCAACAAATAATTCTTCTATATGCTTCTTTATTTACCTTTGTCACCCGTTTTAATTAGAAAAAAGACACTGATGCCAAAATAGTTTGTTTGCCGTGAAAGATCAGAGCCAATATCGAATTGCAAGTAATTTGATTGATGTAAAATCAACATCAATCATTTTATGTCAAAATATTTGCAACCCCATTTTGTTTCCGATCTTTTACACATTGTAATAAGAGAAAGAAATGGAATCCATAATTTCTTTAGTTTTGGGTTCATCTAATAAGTAAAGTTTTTCAAATCGTTTTTTATGAATTTTGGATTATATGCATTTATTAGCCCACCACAATATCTTGTACTTTTCAGTTTTACACACCTGACGTATTATCAATTCGATATTGTTTNTATATTTATGTTATTGTTTCTTCAGTTCAATAACAAATAATTCTTCTATATGCTTCTTTATTTACCTTTGTCACCCGTTTTAATTAGAAAAAAGACACTGATGCCAAAATAGCTTGTTTGCCGCGAAGGATCAGAGCCAAAATAGGATTGCAAGTAATTTTATTGATGTAAAATCAACATCAATCATTTTATGTCAAAATATTTACAACCCCATTTTGTTTCCGATCTTTTACACATTGTAATAAGAGAAAGAAATGGAATCCATAATTTCTTTAGTTTTGGGTTCATTTAATAAGTGAAGTTTTTCAAATCGTTTTTTATGAAATTTGGATTATATGCATTTATTAGCCCACCACAATATCTTGTACTTTTCAGTTTTACACACCTGACGTATTATCAATTCGATATTGTTTTGCGGGTTGTTTTGTCGTAATTCATAGAATTTCGTAGTTCCATGCTAAAGGTACGATGAGTGGTGATTTGGCAGATGCTGATATCAATTTGGAACTTCAAAATTCGATGGACCAGGACATTGAACCCGGAAAACAATATCGATTCAATATTTTAGATTATTCATTTCCAAGGAATTTAGTATTTTTTGGGCTCTCTTCAATTAAAGAATTAGAAAGCATTAATGGAATCTCTCTGTTCCCTTTTTAAGCTTCTAATACCTTCAATGGCCAATGTGTACATATGTACCTAGTTG
>NW_020439432.1:27693-29767 GCF_000699045.2 Agrilus planipennis | reverse complement strand
GTAAACGCCATCTGTAGTACGATGCTACATTTTAGGATTACGTATGCTCCAACAAGGTCCATTTAAATATATGGATATCTACTTGCTGAAACGAATCCCGGCGTAGTTCACCTCATCGTGGTAGGCACGTTACCATAATCGAATAAAATAATTCGAAGTCGAAACTGCCGACGCGCTGATGAGATCCAAAAAGATCGAAATCGCGTTCCGGGTCTGGCAGTTTCGACAGAATACAGACCAAGTTCGTAGTATACCTATATTGTCACATACTCAAAAAAATATCACCTTAAGTGCTAAATGCAGCGTTATAGTCAATTGCAAACTGAAAATTAAACATTATATTAATTCTACTCATAATGAAAAGATATGCGAACATACCAATCTGTAACCTGTAGGGGCTTCATAAAATGACTATTTATTAATTGTTAACGATGTATCACCCAGTTCTTTCAGATTTTTTAGGAGGTATTATAATTATCATAATAACAGTTACGTACAAGAATTTAAGAAAATCTCTTTTGAAGAAAATTTAATGTTTCGCATCAGAAATATTATGCTTAGACCTAGCAGGGGTTGCTTTTGCTTTTGCATTTCTGAAAAAAATATAAAATTATTATTATTAGCACAAAGTAATACTTTCAGGAGATATATCATTATATCACAAAAGCTTTCAGAATAATGAAAAAAACAAATTTAATTCTTGATGATAAAAAATTAATTTCATATTTACCTTGTTAGTATGTAAATCACAATACTCACTTATTCATAGGTATTAATTTTCATCTATTCTTATATTGAGGTAACGAAGTGTTAGTTATTCAAAAAATTGTTCATTCTGGTAATTCAAAATATTCATTGGAACATATGTTTATCAAGAATAATCTACTCTAACATTCGTGAATCTGTAATTAGTTTCGTTTTTAGAAAATGATCTCGTTGCCTAAGAATAGAAAAATAACGAAAGTATGTGTTCGTCATTAACACGATATTTCCTCCTCATTTCCGCAAAATCGTTAGTCAAGACTAAAAGCAGTTCATCCATGCATATTGAAATCCTTTGATGGGTCGACGCTAATGCATCCTGTCAACTTGTGCCCATTAAATTCCGTCGAAAGGACACTCACTCTCGTCCTCTGGTAGTAGTAAAATAAGCAAACCCGATTTCAAGATCATGTAGTTATACCTAGGTCAAATTAATTTATCAACTTGAGGTAGTGATTTAGTCCAAACGTGTTTGTCCTTAATTTTTCACCGGCCAAATCCATTTCCAGGATAATGTACTATTGCCTAGACCAAACTAGTTTATTCCAATGGTGATAGGATAAACCAGCTTAACCTAAGTCCAAACTATAGGAACGCTTAGAGGATTACTCGTGTATCTATCTGTCTGTCTTTCACAGTCAATCTGATCCAAATCTAGTGGATCGATTAAGTTGAAATATGAATTTGTATGACCCAAACACGGATGCGTAATGTAAATAAATAAATTTTGAACAGGGGGGTCATTTTTGGGGGGACCATCATCATAAGGTCGTCAGTCATAAGACTGGTTGGACACGTACCTCCACTCTTTCCTATCCTGAGCTAAACTTCGCATTTCCCTAAAACTAGAACAACTCACATACTTAACTATTTGCAAACAGTAATCTAATCTAGGTCTATCTCTACCCCTCCTAACTCCTGTTTCTGCCTCTAATATGTCTCTGACTAGACCTTCATGCCTAAGAAGGTGTCCTACCAACCTATCTCGCCTATGTTTTATTGACTTCCATAGAGTACTCTGTGCTCCTATTCTTTCTAATGCCTTTTCAAAACCTAACCTAACCTTTTCTACCCACGTTATCCTCATCATTCGCCTATAATACCACATTTCGAAAACTTCTAACCTTTTCTTTTTCGCCGCGCCCACTGTCCATGTTTCACACCCGTACAACGCTGCGCTTCAAACATATACCTTTAACAACCTTTTTCGAATTTCTAAATTAACAGTTCGCGAGCATAGAAGTGACTTCTTTTTATTAAAGGCGACACGACCCTGCGCTATCCTCTGCTTTATATCCCTACTACTCCTTCC
>NW_020439432.1:16753-27452 GCF_000699045.2 Agrilus planipennis | reverse complement strand
TACCGTGATACATCAAATGAAAGGGCTTGTTGTAAGGATCTCAAAAAAATTTTATAATTTCAAAATAAATAGTTTTAATGTTATTTACAAGAATAAATGAAAACTGACCATCCTTGCCCCCTTATCTACGAAACCATTGAACCTACAATTTTAAAAACATACAGAAAATGGTCTGAAAATAACGTTGTACAACTTTCAACAAAACAGTATTGTGCGTACAAATTTTCATTTGCATGTTGAATGTATGGGGGGAGAGTATGTTTTTTTCAATCACAATAGTAAGTTGTTTCTCGAGTTAGGGTTCCGCACGTCCGACTGAAAAACGGAACCCTTATAGAATCACTCGTGTGTCTGGTCGCTTTTTTATTTGATACATCATAACTTTTGACCCCTGACCCTTATTAATGTGCTTCCTAAGTCACCCCTTGTCTTATCTTGTGGCATGATTAGGATTACTGATTTTAAATTGGAACAGACACATGAATTTCAAACAGTATCAACCTAAATATTGTTTATGTATTTCTGATTAGCATCGTAATTTTTTCTCAATGCTTAGATTGCATTATAAATTATATAGGTATGTATGGAAATATTTGGAAATCTTTTTCTTTTTTCTTCATTCAGTGACAACGTTAGTTCTTTTTACAACTGTTAGTCACCAGAATGGAATGTTCCTCATTCTCAAATCATTAGACGATACTCAGGAAGTATATAAAAAACCATTTTATGTAAAATCGAATAAAATCTCTACGAGATATGATAAATGCTAATGTGTGATTGCTTCTTTGTTGGTACCCAATCGAATATCATTTTTAATTTAATTTTAGGCACCGTGAATGTTATTTTTATGATCGTAAGAATAGCTCGACTTAGATCAGGTTCAAAGCGACCATTAAACGAACCTAAACGCGTTCATGGCCAAATTAAACGTTATTACGTATGAATTAATGAATTTTAATTTGTAACCTACAAAGAAAAAAACGGTTGATTTCATGGCTGTCCGCTATTAGAACTATAACTGATGAGGCTTCCTTCACATAATTTGATGTCAAAAACATATTTCTCCAGCGGACTTCAGCAATATGTAGACGGAAAAGGTATTAGGTACTATTTATATTTAAATACCTAAACTTTATTATAGCCGTTAAAATACAAGGAGGAAATACATAAATTAATTTTGGCGTGAGAACTTTGCGTATCCATATTTTGTTATACAATTAAATAATTCGGTAATTAAGTGAATATATAAATCTAGTAAAACAAGTTACACGTTTTTTTAATAAAATGGGGACCTCCTAAACTAAATATGTAAATTCCACCCTAAGGGATGTGTGAAATACGTAAATTCCGTCTTCTTTCGCGTCGTCTTTTTCATAATTGAAAATGAAAAAGTTTTATTTACCAAACCGCTATGTTAGGTACATTTACCTCCCCCGTATTAACTCCAGGTACCTACAGTGGAACTATAACTCGAAATTTTCTCGATTTTGGTTTTATTACTTAGTATCGATTGACTCCTGCTATTCGATTTTTACTAATGATTTGGGGATGAGACGGGTCGCCGCAAAATTCGTACCGAAATTGCTTAATTAATTAACATTGCCAAGGAGCTGTTGGACTCTGTCCGCGACTACACAAATTTGCTCCATAGGGTCATAACTGATGACGAATCATGGGTTTATGGTTACGACGTGGAAGCCAAAGCTCAATCATCCCAATGAAAGTTGCCACACGAGCCAAGATCGAAAAAAGCGCGCCAAGTTAAGTCCAATGTGAAGGTTTTGCTTACAGTTTTCTACGATTGCAGGGGCGTGGTGCATCATGACTTCTTGCCACAACGTAAAACGGCCAATAAGGAATATTACCTGCAAGTTATGCGTAATTTGCGCGAAGCAATCCGACAGAAACGCCGGAATTTGTGGAAGAACAAAAATTGGCTTTTACACTATGATAACGCCCCTAGTCACATATCGTTGCTTGTGCGCGAATTTTTGTCGAAAATCAACTCAGTAGTAATGCCGCAGCCACCGTCTTCCCCAGGTCTGGCCCCTTGTAACTTTTTCTTGTTCCCGAAACTGAAGAGGCCCATGAAAGGACGGTGTTACGCTATGACTGAGGCTATGATTAAGGAGATAAAGATAAAGAACAAGATCACAAAAAATTATTTTTTGAAGTACTTTGAGAATTGGAAAAACGTTGGCACAAGTGTATATAATATCAGGTGGGAATTACTTTGAAAGGGACAAAATAGATATTCAATAAATAGATATAATTTTCGAAAAAACACAAAATTCGCGATACTTTTTGGACAGACCTCGTATGTCTTCCGGTTTTCACAGTGCAATTATAAGCTTATCGATGGGCTTAACAATAGTAATGCACGCAGAGGCGTGTCATCTAAAAGAAAATAAAAAAGTTTAACGGCAAAGTATAAATTTTTGTTAATTCGAATTTTCTGTAACTAATTAACTTCGTATTTCCGCTTTTAATGTTTCTAACTAGACCTTTAGATCTGTGACGGTGTCCCATCAACCTATCTCGCCTATTTCTTTTTCTTACTGACGGAATTTACGTATGACAATAAAAATCGCCCGGATGGAATTAAAATTAATATGTTGACACGGGATGGAATTTACGTTTTGCGAATAGCATTTAAATTTTCAAAATTGTGGGGGGTTGATGAAGTTGATAAATAGTTGCATAAAAGCAAATAAAACTTCAATAAATTGGTTAAACTCAGTGCTCAACAACAATTGTTTCGGCTAAACAGCTATTTTCAAGAGTAAATAATTTTACTGTACCTATTATGCATTTAAATTAGATGTTTTCGTATTTTATATTTTTTAAAAACACGATGAATTACTTAGGTTACCGAATTAGTTACCTAATAATATTATTAACAAATTGTATAATAACGTGTAGTAACGCCCTTATTGAAAGTAAAAGTTTGTAGTTTTAATGTGAATTTCATCCTGTCATAAAAACACAAATTTGATTAGTATTCACATGTACACAAATGTCGACGGATATATCGAAAAATAAACAGAGAAAGATTGGTGTAGAATGCGGAGGCTACTTCTGATGTAAATTTAAATAATAATTAAAACATAATCGTACACCCTATGTTCTGCACGCGTACACTTATAATATTGTGTAGTTATTAAAGTGAAAGTTTAATCGAAATCATTTCGGTTTTTTGATTGACTGACGGGAAAATAACATGCAAATATGTATTGCATACATGCGTACATTTAGGTTGGTATGAAGTAAATTTGAGTATGCGTATGTGTAACGTTATATAAATGTTTTTTACATCTTAAACTATTATTGGTACAACTTTTGTGAAACTGCATGATTTCAAACATTCAAAAATAAAACAAATTGGAAAATTTCACTAATATTTTTAATCCAGTTGCCAAAATTGTTTCTGCAGATGCGGCATTAACAAGACATTAACAAGAGTATACAAAAGATTACTAAAGTTTAAAAAAAAAAGTTTTGAGTGTTTCATTCCTAAACAGCCACTAATGCTGGCGGGATGGCAGTCCCTCCGGACTACGCCGGGGCCTTCAGCCTCCTTTTAGGAATCGTGGGAATGGGTGGGTGGTGGTTCGGGTGAGAAAGATAAGAAGAACGAAATGAAAACAGAAGAGAACGAAAGATTTCTGTGGAATATTACTGCCCCAGCATTTGCCTAAATGATCCAAGGAAACCACAGAAAAACTCCGACGAAGACGGACGGGCCTGGAATCGAACCGGGGTCCTCCCGAATGTTAAGTCATAGTGAACATCTAGGTCATGACACTCGGGAAAAGTTTAAACCTACTTAATCCTATTTATATTTACAGTTAATGTAAAAGTAATGGGGAGTTATATGTCGATAACTTTGTTTGGTTATTTACTAGGTTGTAATTATTTACTAAGGCGTTTTTAATTTCTAGACTTTCTAGAAGAGATAGTTTTTTAAATTTCGGTATATTTGTATGTAGTATTTTTACGTTACCAGTGTTCGGCCATCCTATTGGAGTTGCTTTTTTTATTTTTTATTGCTACTCTTCTTGAGAAAAATATTTAACAAAATCATTCAAAAATGTGGAAATTGTCGATTTGAAAATCGCTGATAGACCACATTGAAGCATTGACGATTCCTATATTTGCTACACAAGCTGTTTAAAATTTTGTTTTGTGCAACAAAAATTGAACTTTTTGAAATTTAATTGTTGTTTATATCCAAGTAATCGGTAGATACAATCAATATGATTTCTGGCATTATTTTTGTTTTAATGATTTTCCCGTGCTAGGCATTAGGTTAGATGTTGACACTAAGAACAAATCAGATATTTTACTTTTTTTTACGAAACTAAGTTTTGAAAACACTTTTCACAGACGTATATTGATTTAAAACTACTTCAAAATTGAAAGGCTTGGTTAGTTATTGCAGGAAAGTCTTCCTATGACAACAATTTTCAGAAGTCCAAATTTTTTTGAAGAATGTTGCGACTTTGAAGATATTTTTTCTGCAAGAAGGCTTTTTAGTAGAAAATCTCCCAGTTCCAATTAGACATTGATTATGAAAGGATTAACAAAAATTTTTAGAAGGATCTAACTACATTTATAATAGTGTAGGGGGGCAATATTAAGCTACTATCTCAAAAACTGGTTTACGCGGACCATGATGTGGCCGGACGGCGTGAGGTTGGACAGCCTTATTTTGTACAAATCATTGCTTCTGCGAGAAAGTTATAAAAAAATTGCTTTTATGAAGGATTATATGATTGAATTAAGTGGGTAAATTGTATTTTCGATTGATTACCACGTTCAAGTATCAAAGCAACACAAAAACGTAGCAATATAAGTAATAAATGTAACAGGTGTCATCAAATTAAATGCAATACTTTTTAATTTATTAGATACAGTGCGTATTGGATCAATGTAGAAGGTAAAAGGTAATTATTTACCGTAGATGCACTTTATAAGAGGGTTTTTAATGATAATAATAATTGAACAGTTATTCTGTACTATACAATAGATAGATACTAAAAACTGACCGTGTATATGGAGAAAGCTGAAACTATTTTAATTACGTGTTTGCCAGTGTAAGAAACCAGCATTAAGTCGATATTGTAGCAGAACAAAAATAAAATACACACTGAAAAGTGATATTTAGACTTAATTCTGTAATATTTAATGCTGTAGTATTTACAATAGATAGTAATTTTATTTTGTTTACATCTTGTTACTGCTAATAATGAAACGTTAGTTGTTAATAAAAAAAAACCTACATTTCTCAGACAAGTATAATATGATTTTATAAAGGTATTTTAATGAGACAGTGTTACCTTTGTGAAAGTATCTAAACAAAGACAATTTTAAATTTTATATTAATTATAACAGGTAAAGTTAAATTGAAGTCATTATAAACGCTTAATGATTTATTTTCTTATTTTGTCGATTTAATGAAGTAATATTTCCTTTCAATGGAAATATAACTTTTGTTTGATGAACTTCAGGTACAACATTTTCGTTGTTCTTCAAGGGCAGTGCGTACTTACTAATTAGTTGATTTTTGTTATTCTCGGTAATAACTTGTTAACGACCGATCATTATCATTCGAAAACCTAAATAGCTTCTATTGTGTTACAAGTAAATAATTATGGAAAGGTAATTTTCATTTTCAGTCTTAGTAACTCTTTCGTTTTGACTATGTTTCCCTAATTTATAAAAAATTGAGTAGATTTATTACATTTGCCTGTATTTATCTTTACATACTCATAAAAGCGTGTTTATATTTTTGTCAAAGAATTTGATAATAGCCTTTGAATGCACGAGTATATCCGGATAGGTATTACTCAGTGTTGATTGGTGTATGTTACCGGAAATGTATGAAATCCAAGAATTGTATACAATTCCTAGGAAATGTATATAATTCCGGTGCTATTTAGGAAATGTATAAAATATTGTTTCAAGGATTTATTAATACACACATATTCCGGGAAAATTTTTACATTTCCTAGGAATTGTATGAAATTCCGATATTGTACTAGAAAAAATATAAAACTAATGCTTTCTGTTAATAAAATGCTCTAACGTATCAACCCGCCTCCGCCGGACAGGGGGCGTTAAATAAAATCCAATCTGTCATAAATCTAAAATCTACCTAACCAAAAAAAGACGTCACCAATGCAAATATATATCTAAGAAGTCTGCCGCATTATTGCCTATTTCATGATATAGGCCGCCAAATATTGTTTTTTAACTTTCGATAACTATGGTTCATTATCATTTCTGCGCCCAACATATACATATCAAAATCATCAGCATATTCACCTCTACATTTTACAACATACTAAAAATTGTTTGATTAGGTAGATTTATGGCAATTTGGAGCTTATACGTTAAGAGTATTTTATTCACAGAAACCATTAGTTTTATACATTTCCTAGTAGTTTCATAAAATTCCTAGGAAAAGTATACATTTCCCAGGATATGTGTGCATTAAATAATCTTTGAAACAATACTTTATAGATTTACTAAATAGCCTCGGAATAGTATACAATTCCTGGATTTCATACATTTCCGGTAAGATATGCATGTATTAAATGTAAAAATATGTTAATTTGTAACTGCTCACTTACGTTTAATTCTTCAACGATACCCTAGCAAATAGGTAATAAATTGAGGAGGAATGATTTAATAAAATTTTCTGTTTATGTGACGGTTATTATTACCTCATCGATAAGTATTCGTTAAGCGAGGTGGCTCGACTGACCTTGTCTTTCACTGAAACCAGATTATACATTAACGTTACACCAATATAGATACATACACGTATCCATACAACATTGACCATCGCATCATCTTCTTCTTCGTCTTTCGAGGTAGTCTGTTCTAAGTACGTGTATGATGTCCAAGATTTTTTCATAGCAAATTAATTACGTAAGACGTTTTTACACCTCTTATCGCATGAAATTAAACTTTTCAGATCGGCTGTTGAAAATTGTTGAATCATATCTTGAAGGCTATTTTGTTAACTGACCATGAAGATGATAATGAAATTTCGTTAACCTCTGAATTCTTATAATAAGAAGCTATAAATTAAATTATCCCGAAGCGATGGGAATAAGAATGAAGTTAGATTGCTATTTTAATTTTGTTCTTACATAATTTTTCAGGAACTTGGTCGTTACATATAATTTAATAAGGTTTATTATAATAAATGGAAATAGAAATAAAATTCATACTTGACGAATAAAAAAAACAGGTTTTTGCGGTCAGTTGATAAATTAATGCTGTAATCTTGTAATGATGTGAACTGGAAGGACCTCTGAAGAAGCTCGCCATTAGTATTAACGAAACGTTAGGAAGCAATTCCAACTAACGGCGACCTTAAGGATGTTTGGGAGGTATGTCAAAATGCTACGAGACAAATAAAAATTTGGAAGAACGCTCCTCGTTCAATTCTAAAACTCCTGTAAAAATTACAAATCGATTCACTAAACCGTTAAAAAGTTATTGAAATTTTAAAAAATTGTAATTTTACACGTCATTTTATGGAGATTCGTTAACCGAACAGATTAAATTTATTTTTATTAACAGAAAAAAAGCTACCAGAAATTTCAAACTTTTATAATAAGTAACTTGAACTCTGGAGAATCACTTTAGCGTAAGGTTATTCAAATTCACTAAATGGTTATCGAGGAAAAAATGAAAAATTAGCTGAAAATCTCGTTTTTACTTGATAATATAATGATAATATTTATAATTGTCTGAAATAAATGCAATTTTAAAGTTTTAATTATTATTTAAACATATTAAAAAGTTTTACGCTCATTATTAATAGAGATTGAAACTAAATATTTTTTTGTTTCGAAGTTGAAATATAGGCATATTTACTGCCAAAAGTCAGTTAAAAATTTTTTTTGGTCAAATTCCAAATTTTCTCTCAAACAGTATACTTTTTTTTAGTATAGATAGTATTTATTTACCTCATGATATGCTGCAAAACCTAATTAATCACAAATTTCTAATTTTGTGTACTCTTGTCTCCGATTGTACCTCCCAAACATCCTTAAGTTCCCTATTTCTGTGACGACTGTAAAATGGTAGGGTTCCTCTTTCACACAACTACTAAGGCTTAGGCTTTTTCTCATATTCGGTGGGATCGGTTGCTGTTAACCTTAGGCTTAAGAGTGAACGTCGTCAGAGAAATAGAGAACTGTGTCCTATGGCCTGCCCAAAGGATTTGCCTCCGATACTAGACTTCGATACAAAAAACTTTGGCCCTACACACTTCAAGAAGCTGATTGCCCTCCATACCTGATAATTACGTCCCGACAGTCTCGCGTTATGGATGGGGACAAAGAGACATCGCATGAGTACCTTGTAATTCTTTAACTGAAGAGAGCCCAAAAAATACTAAATTCCTTGGAAATGGATAATCTATAATATTGGGTCGATATTGTTTTCCGGTTTCAATGTCATGTCCTTGGAATTTTCAAGTTCCAAACTGATATCGGCACCTTCCAAATCGCCACTTATCACTTACCAAGGAACTACGAAATTTAATGATTGGTTTGGGACGTTGGTGATGGTGATATTTAATGTATAGCCCTGCAGAACGAAGACATGAATCAATAACGGTAGTAATTTTGCCGGGTACTCGGTATTCTTTCACCTAGCAAAATCACTATCCAGTCCATCTCTAATACTTACCCCGACACCTGCCCTGCTCCGTGCATATTTACATGAGGTGATATGTTATCTCCATTTTTTAGTCCCAATGATCCCAGCAACGATTATAGTGAATGGTGCAAATTTTTTTGATATTAACATGAAATAAAAATGAAATACTTCGTGATAGAACAATACACTTGTTGAGTATTTGCTCAAAGTTTCCTCGGTTTTGTTGTATTTGTAAAAGGAACACTAAAAAACTTTTGGGTGTTTCATTCCCACCAGCCAGTAATGCTGATGGGCGGGCAGTCCCTCCGGACTACGCCGAAAGGTAGGGCGGAAGGCCCTCTTCAGCCTTTCAGGAATCGTGGGAATGGGTGGGTGGTGGTTCGGGTGAGAAAGATGAGACGGACGAAATGAAGACAGAAGAGAATGAAAGATTATCTGTGGAATATTACTGCCCCAGCATTTGCCTAAATGATCCAAGGAAACCACAGAAAAACTTGGACCAAGGCAGACGGACCCGGAATCGAACCGGCGTCCTCCCGAATGATAAGCAATGGTCTAAACCTCTAGGCCATGCCGCTCGGTAGGAACACTAATACCCCTGAACCCTTACCAAGAAGGTCCGAATTACGCGTATTTTGGGATTTAGTTAAAAATAATTACATCATACCATACAGTACCTGCTTATATTATACACCAGTCTGTCGCTTAATACATTTTAATTATGCTAAGAAATAGCAAAGAGGTAGTTAAAGACATGTTCTATGGTCGACTTGTCATTAAGAACCACAGGTGCTAACCAATGATAACAACTAGAATGTCTCAACCTGTTGCCTGCAACCTACATTGTAAATAATATGCATGCGAGTACATTTTAATAAACAAGTGTGCACATGCATAGATACGTGAGTAGCTATGTGTGTCTGGGAATACGAGTAGTGTGGACGTTATGTGCGAATGCCACTTATATTATCTAATAATATAAGACTAGAAGTTTGTTTCCAATGGAATAATAACACACGTAACGTGCTCTAATGCATTATCTACTGCTTCTTCCCGCTGTAATGACTAACAACAAGTTGCTGCTCATACGCATACCTATCCTACTGTGTATTGCAAAGTGGAATTGAACAACCTGTAATTAATATCTTCGCCTTTGAGTTTTGTAAGCTTAACACAATTCAAATGGAATGAGGTGCCGTGTTTATTCAATTTTTCCGCTGCGATTGCGTTCCCTAACGACAAATTGGGAAGACGAATTTCAAAAAAATGGGAGAAGTAACATGAATATTATAATAAACTGCAAAAGAAGTAACAATCAACAAGTAATTCCATGTGAGTGTTTATTTTTTTATAACTGTGTCAGAACAAGAAATTGGTAGTAGCATATTCGGTCAGTTATTACGAAAGGTAACTAAAATTCATTATGTCCTTACCTCAAAACAAGCTAACCAATATTGGGCCAAGAACCTAAAATATTGTGCCAAGACTTGGTGAACAATGTTAACTTAAAGTTGGTCAGCTAATAATATGCCAAGACTCGTTGAACAAAATTAATCCAAGATTAAGCAACTCGTATCTTTCCTTCGTGATCGATACTTCGTTGCAGTTAACAATTGCCTCAACTTTGGACCAGTATTGTCAAGCCAATGGTTGGCTGCCACAGTATTGCACCGAACTTGGAGAAACGTTAATGTACCTCTAGCCTTGACATTTGTAGATTGAGCAAACTTTGGACCAATATTGACAAGCCTATGCTTGGATTTCCACCGTTGGTCCAGATTTGAGCCTGTATTTATAGTCCAGTCAAATGAGGGAAATGGCTGAAGAGTACCTTCTAACGGAGAAAATTATTGAAACACGGGTCATTTTATCGGAAATTTCGTGAGGAACACGAATATGTAAATGAAAATTATTTTCCCGGCATAAGGGGAGAGAAAATCCGTAAAAGCAATTGCAAATTCGATTATCTCGCGAAATATAAAAGATATGGAAAAATAGTTTCAATAAGTTTTTCACA
>NW_020439432.1:13831-16409 GCF_000699045.2 Agrilus planipennis | reverse complement strand
ATTTGGACAATTTTTAACGGAGTTATAGCGGTTTAAACATTCAATTGTTTAAAAAACAATGATATAATAGATAAAAGATTTTTTTTTCTCTGAAAAGATAGTTTAACCGATTAAGATTAGTTACGAATCGATTAAATTATCAATTTTAAATTTTAATAATTTTGATTTTTTTAACATTTCCGCGACATTTGTTTTTGTGGATTTTCGCTCCCCCTATGCCGGGCAAATAATTTTCATTTACATATTCGTGTTCCTCACGAATTTTCCGATAAAATGACCCGTGTTTTAATTATTTTCTCCATTATAAGGTATTCTTTAGCCATTTCCCTCATTTGACTGAACTATTACTACATGGGTAGCGAATTATTCATAATAGCTGCTACATACGTAATGTACAAATATTTTCGAATGACGTATAGGAAATTGGAGGACATTTCCGTCTATCGTTGGAGAACTTTGAGTCCAGAAATTGAATTATCAGTCCTGGTATAGTTTAGGTACGTAATGGTTAGCGGTTGCTACATTTCCACAATACAATAGTATCGCGATCTACAATAGATACATATTTAGCCTTATAAGTTGGCGAGTTAGACCTAGTTGGGGAGCGTGGAATGAGACACCTTCTAGATTCATAAATAAAGGTACCTCGCGTGCTCCGCCTATGGGCAAAAGAGGCTCATTAGTAATG
Organism: Agrilus planipennis; assembly: GCF_000699045.2. NCBI lineage: Eukaryota > Metazoa > Arthropoda > Insecta > Coleoptera > Buprestidae > Agrilus > Agrilus planipennis. Next base: position 15,721 of record NW_020439432.1, on the reverse strand, counting down.
GTTAAATACGGACGAAGAAGTCCCGGTCGATGGGGCCAGATCGACGACCACGGCCACGGCTTGGCTCCTCGCCTGGGCCTGCTTATCTTCTTTTCCTTCTCTTTCTCTTTCTTACTACCTTACACTTAACAGCAATGTTGCCGATTTACTAGATAATTTCCACAACAAACACAGTAGGAAGTGCGACTAGCAGAAATCATCGTAAATCATGCGGTGATCTGCATACATCATGTAATAGTGTAGGTGCAATAATACAAAGAAAGAATGAAAGTTTTGCTTAGGATAAAGTACGCCATTTTCGAGAGAATTGCGGTGAATGAACCTTTTTCATTTTGACAACTTATGAGAAGAAAGCACTTCTGTCTTGCACGCAGGTACATATTTGAATATCAAATGGATAGAGTATCCAGTTAGAGAAATAAGTTCTATTTATAGAAAACCATTAGAGTGATACAATATCAGAATGACTTACCTACTAATTAAGTAAATTAAATTTACGATAGCAATTAACCATTATCTAATTTGGAAGAGAAACATCTTCTATTGCTTTGATTTCGTGGTCTATGTGCTTCTTTCGGAGCAGCTTCTCATCTTAATTTCCGTCAATCTTTTTCCAGCAATTTAGCGCAAATATGTCGTTAACGTTTGGCAACGCTATTCGCTCATATTCCAGTTCGACCTTGAGCTGGTCACACTTCTGCTGGCCAGCAATGAGCAAGGTCCACCGTTCAACTGTCGGTGGTGTGCCGGCTGCTGCTGCTGCTGAAGTTGATGCTGCGGCGGCGGTGAAAACGTGGCCTTGACTTCGTAGAGTTCACGCGACCGCCACCGCCGCCAACACCACAGCTACAGTCGCTGGTTGCATTCACTGTTGCCAATTCCTTGGAAATTTTCTTTATTCGCCTAGAAAATCGCAGCAATGTCTGTTACTCATCGTAAAAGATGCTTTTCCCCATTTCCTAGAGGAAGGAAGTCACTTTTTGTTATTGTAAAGAAAGGATTTTTGTGGCTTGGTACAAACCGCAAAAGAAAGGGAAATGTCTATGTCTGTGGTACAAGTCGACAATAAAGAAATACTTAACGGATAATTTATATTCCGGGTAAATAACATAACAAAACCAAACAACTAAACATTTTAGTCTTCTCAAACCTCAGAGGTGTTTTAATGTTAATTGCGGTTAGAGCAATTGTTAAACAATGGATAAACAAATCCGTTAGCAACTATCATTGTGTTGTCATTTAACAAGACCGAAATACCATAAATTATACAGTAAATTCCGAATTATCGTTTTCAAAGACGAAAGAATAACTTTATTAAATGCATAAAAGCTAACAGTAAATTTCTAATTCTATTAAAAATGAACAAAAATGTCGATTTTGTATTGATAAAAGGAACGCGTATGTATACCGCTTGCAGTCAATAATATAAATTGCAGATAATTGATTTGTTAATTGTTTCTTAATTATCATTTAATAAGAAAATTTGAAAAGATTGATAATTATTTATAGTTGTATCAAATAAACAAATTACGTAATCGGGTTAATTTTGTCAAATATATAGGTAATTGTGGCGAAGGTAAAGATCCAGTAATCTGATATTTGAATATTTACGCGAAGCTGCTCAAGGAGGAACCTCTGTCACTAAGATTTTTAATGAAAATCTATTCTGGTCTATTTTATAACTAACATTCTTAATGTCAGTCATGAGTCGTTAGTTATTTTTAATAATATATTCACATAAAATGAAATATTTGTGTTTGTTTGCTGGAGATATCAATTGGCGGTCAAGCGAGAAACCCCACATACGAAACATTTATTTCCATATATTTAATGAAAAAATCCTTCGAGTGGTTTAACTTCTTTTGAAATATTTGTATATATCAGTTTAGT
>NW_020439432.1:4293-12579 GCF_000699045.2 Agrilus planipennis | reverse complement strand
TCACTTCTAAAAGATGTCTAAAAAAATTGTATGTATGTTTAATCATAGTATATATTAGTTCGACGGATTTGTGACCTAATTAGTACGGTTTGTCGTTGTTGCTGTTGTCATCTCTCGTAGCTTAGTGGTCAAAGCATTGGCGCGTAAAGCCAAAGAGCCCGGGTTCGATTCCCGGCGGGGGTGTGACAACAGCAACAAATTTTTCCTCATTAATTTGAGGAAGTGTGTAGTGGGCAAAAAAGAATTCAAGAAATGAATTTTCAGAATAATATTTCATATTAAACTAACTCACTTCTAAAAGATGTCTAAAAAATTGTATGTATGTTTAATAATATTAGATAATTTTTTATGATAACTATCGTATTATCCCATACTTTACACGGGAGACATCAACGGTGGGTCAAGAGAGTAACCTCAAATGTTCTGTTCGTTTAATAATCGCAGTAAAACTTCCGCCTTCAGCTACTAAATCATCATTTTAATAAAACAATATTCTTATTTGAGATTGTATTTAACATACCGGTAGGTTTTTGGCAATAATTTCAAGCGTGTACGTTATGCGTTTTTAAAGACACAACTCCAAACAATAGCTGTGCATTTAATAAGATCCCCGTTCACTTTTTTGTTGGCCTCTGTTTTTGAAGAGTGTCAAATATGCGAGTTATTTGAACATAAAAACAGGAAAAAGGCTAAATTGGTAAGAGCAATCAAAGAAGCCGCGCGTTATTATGGTGCGTCACGTCGAATATTTCTGAAGTTTGTACGTACACGTAAGTACGCATGAGTATGACGGTAGGTAGGCACTTACAAACAATTGTAGACGTGTAGGTAGGTAGGTTGGTATGATAAGAATTCCATCGTCAAGTCATACGAATACGAAGCACGGATTGAGAATTAATTAGTTAAGGACGTGTTATTGAACGACAACATTATCGAAACTTGTATCAATGTGTTTAAGCGATTGGATTAAGATATCCCCAGAGCACTTTACTAATATTTATTGTTCTCGGTACATACTGTCAACGCGAAACAATATTAACTATTAATTTATTCATGATTTAAATCGATTATCATTAAAATATTCTGTAGTTATTTTTAATATATTCTAAATTTTCAGTACGTTAAACTTGCTTAATTACTATCGATGTGTTCGTTGACTTTCCAGGTAATTTAAGAAAGAAAAATAAGGTGGCATGCTCTCTGCTAGGCTGCGAGAAGTACAAAGCAGGATACTCGCATTTTTTCACGAAATTGTTTTTCGAAGATAATGCAACAGCTTGTTAAAGATATTGTAGGACAGAGGTGGTGTTCGTTGTGGCGGTATCGCGCCTGTTACTAGTTTAGTGAAATCACTTCGAAGAATCCCGAGATAAAAATGTTCAGCTCTCAAAGTCTCTGAAAGCGAGACTCGAGTCTCCGTCTCTCATCGAGTTTCTCTGGTGTCGCTGAGAGAGAGAGACTGTTGAGAGACTGCCAAAAAAACTGTTTAGCGTCTCTGAACGAGAGACTGGAGTCGTTCATAGAGAGATCCTCATTTCGTATCCAGCCTCTGAACGAGAGACTCGAATCTCTCAATAAGTGGTGTTTCAATAGACGTGGTTAAAATTTCAACATATTTCAGAGATCCCAGTCTTTCTACGAGAGACTCGAATCTCTTAATTAACAATTTTATTGTTCGAGTCTCTCATACAGAGACTGTAAGAGATCCTTACCTAGGCAATAACTGAGAGACTGTGAGAGACGCTCTCAGAGACGCTGAAAGACTCTGAGAGACTGAAAATTTTTGTCTAGGAATGGTAATCGTCTAGAATTGGGGCTCCAGACCAAAATCGCTCCAAAAATTTTTTCATCGATTTCCGGTCATTCTACATATTATATATTAGAAGGTAGGGGAGAGTTTTTTATGACTTCGTACATAAACAAAATTTTTGAATGATAATTTTTCAAAATTGCTCCAATTGTGGATAATTACCTGCATTGGTGACGTCATTATTTGGTTAAGTAGATTTATGACAGATTGGGGTTTATTTAATGCCACTGCCCGCCGGAGGCTGATTGATATGTTAGAGTATTTTATTGACAGAAAGCATTAGTTTTATTGAACACTGAACCCTTAGAAATGATCAGAAATCGATGAAAAAAATTTTGGAGGGATTTTCGTCTGGAGCCCCAGTTCTAAGAATTGTATGAAATTTCGATATTATATAAAAGTAATGCTTTCTATGAATAAAATAGATAAACTCCAATCTGTTATAAATTTCCCTAATCAAACAATGACGTCACCAATGCAGGTAATTATTCACAATTTTGAAAAATTCAAAAAAAGTTTTTTTTATTTCATCATCATCATCATAAGGTCGTCAGTCCTAAGACTAGTTGAGTACGCAACTCCACTCTTTCCTATCCTGCTCTAATCTTCGCATTTCCCTAATGATACAGCAACCCATACCTGTCTGCCTCATCTTCTAATATCTAATTCTATTATGTAGAATAACGGGAATTCGATGAACAAATTTTTGGAGCGATTTTGATCTGGAGCCCCAATTCTGGACAATTATCTGTAAAATAAACTGTAGATTTTTTTGTATTTTATTTACACATATATACAAAGTCGGTTAATCAATATGTTAAATAATCACAAAGAATAACTTGTTTTTGGATGAATCGGTTAGGGTTTTTAAATTGATTTTGATCTCAATTGAGAATTGTATCTTTTTTTTATGTTTTCGTGGAAGAGGGGAAATCTTCAAAAGACACCCAGCCGTCCGTAGGACTGGGTAGTGTCGGATTCCCGAGGAAGAAGTCCTCGGACTTACCGACTAAAACCCCTGTACGTTAGGCCGCTCTAGGACCAACTAGGGTCCTCTTCAGCCGTGTTTAGAATCTTAAAAGTACACACATTTATAATTTACTCCAACCCCCACAATAATGATGGAAAAAGTAGAAGTGGCTGATACCTGAAAGTACATCTGGTTCTGAAGTTACCAATTCAGGTACTAGCTCTCCGAAAAATTTGAAGTCTAGGAAAACCAAATAATGAAAATTAGTCTAGCTGGTCGTAAGAATTTGCATTTACGACTAGGAAACAACATCTTTTTACAAAATATACAGATGGGACATATTTCCATATTGTCGGAGATGAATAAAGCAATAAAATCTAAGAATTAAACTAAAGATAAACATAAACTAGAAGATGTCTTTGTAACATTGAACAGGTGGTGAACCTTTCTACCATTAGAGGTCACATTTAAATTAGACAGTAATAATAATATGTATACTATTAATTAATACAAGGGCTCTTTCATTCATTTTTGTTTTGTTTGAGATTTGTTTCTCTTTTGTTTCAGATATGAAGTATAGTTGAGCAACGATGGCCGCTACAGATGCCCAAATAACAGTAGCAGCCGCACGATGGGCAGACGAAGGGAGCTACTTGCACGAGTTCGTATCGAAACATCGGTTACCAGCGGTAGTGAAAATAATAAAGGGTCAGTATGGTAGTCTCGGCGTGCCGACGTTACCCAGTCCGGGCCTGCAATCGACCGCACTTCTCGTGTCGGCCGGTAAAAGACAAAAGATCGTGGCGCAGGCTGTGAAATTCAAAGAAGGGCGCAAAATTGTTTATATCGGTCCGCGACTGGCCATTCCGGACACGTACGCAGGATTTTTCGAGATATTGAGCGAGGAAGGTAGGTCGGTGCGATGTATAGAGAGCGTTGCGGAATTGGTGCGTCGACGACCGGAAGAAGGTTGTTTGGTGCGCGAAACGATACGCGGCGTCCAGGCGAAAGTAGACGTCGATGGTACTGTAACACCAGAAGGTGCTAGAACGTTACCACCGGGAGAAATACTAGTCCCGTCGGGCGAGGTGAGCCTGACCGGTTCGAAGGGCCGCTACTTGAAGTGCCTCGATTCTAAAGGTGATACTATCCTATTGGGCTTCGAGCAGCGAGGGAAGTTCTCCGCCCTCGCTCGCGAAGACAACATCAGCGGCGTGCATACCGCAAAGACACTGTTAAGTAAGCGTCTTCCACTGACTGTTAGATTAGTTCACGGTACCGCGCCGAGAGGATTGAAAAGTTCCAGTCATTTTGTGCCAGAATTAAGATTATTGTCGACGTTCGAGGAGGAGCACGTATTCGCATTGCCTTTACAAAAGGAAGCGAATACCGTGACGGCCCTACCATTAGCTGCACCTCTTAAACTGTTGAGAACTCGTAACGACGATCATTTACGAAACATGTCCGAATTCGTCAGGCTGGTCGAAAAATGCACAAAACTGATGGGCGACGTGGTCGATAGGATACAGGTGTTGGACGGGAAAATAGGCGATCCGAAAAAACATCACGCGACCAAAAACGGTTATTTGTTGCGGAGAAGCGCTTCTTCCGACTCGGCGAACCATCGAACGAAATCGTCCCATCATCGCAAAGTCGAAAACAGAATTCCATTGCCCGACTATGACGAAATCGATCAGATTTACGACTACGTGCGTGGTTTCGCGCCGCTACCCAAAAGCATACGATCGACATTTTCGGAACCGTCTCCAACTATCCATCATACTGCTGCGCCCGCATTTCCCGAACCGACGAAACCGGAGCCGCCGCCCATCGAAACGATTCCAACCAAAAAACTACAAGCCGAAAAGCGAAATCGCAAAACTCCTTCGACGATCCGCGAGGAACCGAAAAAAGTTTACGTACATGCCGAAAAAACGCCCCCTGGGCTTCCGAAGCTCTATATCAAAAACGGAAATTCCCAGCGAAGTCGTTTGCTAAGACAAAAGAGTTCGTCGCCCATCAAAGAAACCCCTCCCAGTCCGTTATCTAAGTCCGGTTCACCTTTATTTAATATTCGGTACAAGTCGCTTACCAATCTTCAACAAGCCATGGAATTGGACGGGACTTTGGATTCCAGTCATTCCGGAGGACGCACTTCCGGCGACTCCGGTGGCGGCGTAAAACAACCGGAAAAAAGGTCCAGGAAATTGTCCCGACCTCGCAGTTTAACGAATTTAGTATGGGAGATTAGAGAACATCCCGAGATCACTATAATCGAGAAAACCAAAAAGTTTGATCATTCTCCTGCGGCAATTATTCATAAAAAGCATTCGAAATGCTCAGTGAGTGGCCATAGCCAGCGGCGCGGCATGTTGTACTTATAAAAATTTCTATTAATAACAATAATGAATTTATATAGATATTATATAATAATACATACATAAAATATACAACTAATTTTGCGTATAAATGTTCGTAAAAAGATATATATCGTATCGTACATAACAAATATTACGTAGTCAACTCCAGCACACACGGACAGCTATGATCGGTCGTGTAATGCTTGCGCTACTGCATGTGATTTTTCGTTTAGTTCTTTAGGAATCGATTAGGCTTTTATACTTTTTACAAGATTGTGATGATTCGTATTAAGTTTTGTAATTTTTATCTTTAAGTGATATCTTCTTATATTATAGGTTTATGATCTCTTGTTGATACGTGTTAAGTACAACCAGTGGCTTAGCGTGAATCTCTGCCTCCCGGGGCGAAGCCTAAATGTGCCGCCCTTCCTATTTTCACTATCATGTACTGTAAGATCTTTTATTTAATTTAGTCGCATTTTTAGTGAAAAGATGGACTTACAGAAAAACTTTTATTTTTAATTTAGTCTTTGAGGAGATAAGTAGTGCTTATTATTGGCGTAAATTGAAAATGCATGAACGTATTTACAAATAGCATTCCTTACAAACATATACAATTGACTATTATTGATTGAAATCGAAGAATTTCATTTTCAGTCCGTACAATATCAAACAAGGGTGCAATTAGTGTACTGTGAAATCCATACGGCCAACTTCCCAGTTAAAGTAATAATTTAATATTTTTCACGAAATTCTTACATTAAGTTTTTCCTTTTTGTTTAAACAGACAAGCGAATGCAATGATTTTTCTCATACTACTCTCCATACTTCATCTCCAAATTATCTACAATGGTATTGTGACTTCCAAATTACAAACTATTGGAAAACTAGTATTTTGACTTTTTGGATCTATTACAAAAAACGTATCTGTGACTAGGAAGTTAATAAATTGTAGCAGTTGCTCTATCAGGACCACCGTGCGAGTAAGGGGGGGGGGGGTATTACGTACACATCAAAGAAAGATGGTGTTTGCTCTGTTTATTTTTCATGATAATGAGGACGGGAATCTGTTTGGTGATTACGTTAGTAATATTTATCTATTTATTTTTCTGATTTTTTGTAAAATTAAAGAACCTTACTTGTCTATGTCCGAAAGTAAAGCGCATGTTCAGGGATTCCCCAAAATAATTTTTAATGCTCCCTCGCTCTTATGCGTTAAAGTTTGAGAAAATATGCAGGTACCGATGATTACGTAAGTATAAGGGGAAACCAAGACAGTACTATCTTGCTACATGGTACAAATCGTTAAACAATTGGTACAAATTCCAAGAAATTGCTACATCTGACATTACTGCGAGGCGGACCTGATTCTATCTAATACCGACAAAAACATTTTTTCACTATGGTCCCCTTTGCCCCCGTCCCCCCACGCTACGCCACTGGATGCGACAACAAATTGGCATTTGCATTTCGTCAATCGTGTTTTCGAAAAACGATTATATGACATCTTCTTTAACGTAAACAGGTACTGCTTTAAAACTTTCGCTTAATCAAAAACATATTCTGATAAATGCATAGATACTAAAAATTAAATAAAAAGGTATGTAAAACTATTAAAGGTTAGCAAAACGAAGAAAATGACAATTACAAATGCAAAATAAAGTAGGTTTCTAACTACAAATTTGTAAAAGTGATAACAAAAAATTTGAGCAGTTTTCTATTGCCTTTAAATTTATTTAGGTATTTCTGACGAAAAAAGGGAAATAAGTTTGAAACTTTTGTATGTCTATGACTTTGCCTGTGACGTAGTAGCTCCAGCACGGATAATGCGCTTTTAACGAGGCATAATTGCTATATACAATTAGTGGTATTTAATGAATATTAAGCTATTTGTAGCTTTTATAAGGATAAGGATCTCTCTTTGCATTTTTCACATTCAAAAATATTCTCTATAGCTTACAACAAACAATAAATATTCTGAAATGAAGAACAAGACGATCATTGGACTTTATTTGTCTGAAAAATTTTAACGTTCCTTGACGTATATCCCATTTTGTTATTTTCCTTGAGTATTTTAAGAGTATCAAGTTGATACATACAACAAGTAACGTAAACATTCAAGCGAATTTGGGAAAAACAATTTTCCGACAGACATTTTTAATTTTGCAAGGAAAATTCTCGATTGAATTTGTACATTTCCTAAGTATCTATTTATATAAATATGTAGGTACATATAATATTAAAATATATTGCAGGATGATCATCTAAAAGGATTGGGATAATTTTTAATATTTACTTATTATATTTTATCTGTTTTATCCAGACTAGAATTGACAGGGAAGCGTCGTATGAACCCCATGAAGCTGTCCTATAAGGCGTACAAAGGACACGTGTATAATGCCTTTTGATGATGTTATCTGTTTAAACAAAAATTCCGACGTTTGTCTAGTAGAACCCCCATAAAGCATATGCTGAAATTGTCGATTTCTTTGTAAGCTTATATATTTGGTAGGTTCGATTGATAAGTCCCTATTAAGAACTGATAATATATACCTGACTTCAGCATCTCTAATATCTCTATTGGCATGTCTTTCATTTGCCACAGGAAGCCCCTGCTCATGTGCTCATCAATTTTAGTCAGATTTATCAATCTCATCCTGGCAATCAACTGACCTTGTGGCTTAAAATAAGGACATACCAACTAGGGTTGTCACCCGTACTTTATTATAAAGTATTGTACTCTATTTCGACTGTGCGTACGTTATACTTTACAAGACACATAAAGTACGCAAAAATACTTTATTTAAGGCCTTAAGTAAACATCGTAATTTTGTAAGCGATTATTCGAAATTCAGAGTACCTTTACATCAATATTGCACAGAAAAATGATTTCCCAAATCTGTCACTTTTGCTGTCCGTTCCGGCCACTTCAGCATTTACAGAAAGAGTATTCTCTGTGGCGGGACGACAGGAATAAAGCTTCATTAAAACTAATTAAAAATGAACTTTTAGTTTACTTAAATCTTTGTTTGCCGTGTTTAGAGGCTATTAATGTATTTAAGAGCGACAGCAATTTGTTACTGGCTGCTAGGTGTAACAAAAAATATGTTTTTAAAAACAAAAAATAAAATACTTTATTTTTATGC
>NW_020439432.1:2312-3116 GCF_000699045.2 Agrilus planipennis | reverse complement strand
CTCGATAACCATTTAGTGAATTTGAATAACCTTACGCTAAAGTGATTCTCCAGAGTTCAAGTTACTTATTATAAAAGTTTGAAATTTCTGGTAGCTTTTTTTCTGTTAATAAAAATAAATTTAATCTGTTCGGTTAACGAATCTCCATAAAATGACGTGTAAAATTACAATTTTTTAAAATTTCAATAACTTTTTAACGGTTTAATGAATCGATTTGTAATTTTTACAGGAGTTTTAGAAATGAATGAGGAACGTTCTTACAAATTTTTATTTGTCTCGTATCATTCTGACATACCTCCCAAACATCCTTAATAAGTGGTGTGTAGCTTTTGCTATGCCGGGTTTAACAAGCAGTGTTTTTTCGATTACAAATACATATTACATATATAATAAAAGATTTTCTTACTTGTTAATAAGTCTCAATGGTTTTGAAAATTTGTGCTAAATGTAAGTTTTGTACCTTCAGTTTTGATAGAAACTGTTACGGGTTAAGTGAGGTAAATAAATCGTAAAGTTCTCGTAGACAATCAAATTATGACATTCTGCATCCTTTTTATTGATTATTTGTATGCGCTTTTTTCTGATTAACTTTTACTGCAACCCTTTAATTAATACTACTAAAATGTTCGTAAATAAACAATCTGTAAAATCAAATATTTTACTTGGTGTTTGAAAACAGAAAGGCAAGCGATAGAATTTGAGTAATACGTTTATATTTTAAATTCAAATTCATGTCCGATTTTCAGTTAAAAAATACTTTTTTTTATATAAAATAGAAACTAAATTTTTATAAAGTATATTTGG
>NW_020439432.1:0-2018 GCF_000699045.2 Agrilus planipennis | reverse complement strand
ATACCACAGGTAATGCCATAAGAAGTTTTATGTTTGATTTCGTATTAACAATGTGTTAATGCCATATATTACGAAAATTAAGCATACTTATATGTTAATATATAGATAAGATTATTTTTATTTTCATCTGTGATGAAGCATGAAACATAATGCGCACCGTGTGTATTTACCATTACATTTACTGTAAGATTAGAGCATATTTCTAGCTTGTAGACTTTTATACTGTTATATCATTGTATGAATGTAATACGTACCTACTTATGTGTTGTACTCACACCCATTCAAATGCATTCCATTATTACTCGTATTACATGCAATCCAGTTTGGTACTTTAGTTAGAAAAATGAAATAATAATTGCAGAATTTTACATAAGCTTTCAGCAATCTACATTATTTTACATACATACATTAACTTAAGGCAAACACTTTTTCGAGTGAATTTATTGTATCATATTTATTACAGTAAGTGTAAAAATACTATTCCAAAAATAAATTCTTCTACATAAACGACTGCATTACAATTTTCTTTCACTTCAGGTCTTCAAATACCTACATTGATAGATACTTCTAAATATGTAAAAAAAACAGGTAAGTGGCATCATTGATTTATACGTTTATATATTTGTGTCAGAGTAAATTCCACTTCTGCTACATCGAGGAAGAAAAATTCGACTCAATTTTCGTCGATGTGAAACTGTTTCTAATTGTTTATAATAAATAAAATTATTACAACCAACGAACAATTTAAAAAAAGTAGTCTGTAGTCGAGATCGGTTTAGTCATTTGGAAGATTAAGATTATTTATCCCTTATTCGTTGACTCTAATTTAACATCTTCTCTATCTTCGACGAAAATAATCTGACTTTTTACCATTACGTCAATCATTCATCCTCGAAAATTGTTAATTACTAAATCTTCACTCTTAAAGTTTGATTAAAGTGATTCAACTTCCAAAATTTCTTCGTCTTCTCAATGTAAAGATCGAATTCTAGCCTACTCTCTTGCATGTGGTGCCGAATATTCTATCTAATTTCTTATTCATATAATATTGCAAGCCGTTTGTGCTGTTTAAATAAAACTTTATAATAATTGCCATTTATTTATATATGTACTTTCGAATGCTTTTATTTACAATTAATTCAGTTTGTACTGCACTTTATGGCGTTCAGATAACCTTATTTATTTATCTTTAGTTCGTGGAATACTTAAAATTTTATTTTAAAATATCAGGCAAAATTTTTAAATACAGCACTGTAATCTCTGCTAATCGTTTATGAAGTCCGTCTCTGTGGTTTAAAAGTATAATAAATGCTTTGCGACATTCAAGTCACCTTGTTGATGTTCGTGTGAAAGTATTATTGTCTACATTTTTAGATAAAACTGAGCGAAAAACAGATAAATCGAGTTTAAAGCCGCTTCTATGTGTGTGAGCCTCCACACCATTAGTTTACTGGTTATTAACGTTGAGTTCGGTTTGTTATTTAAGTTATTTAATACAATAAATAATACAATAAATTTGTACCAAAATTAATATAAAATTAATTAAAAAAATCCTCATTTAAATGGTGAAACGTAAGAAGTAAAATTTGGTAAAATGGAGTACATAAATTAGTGATATAGTTTGATGTTGGATTGACATATGGTGACTCAACATTAATGGCGAATGGACTTCAATTCTCTGTTAAAGATGATTTTGGACAATATTGTATGGAAAGGTAAGTAATGAAAATATATTAAAAAATATTTGTTAATCGTCTATAATTTAGGAAAAGGAAATGTTAAAAATAAATTTTTATCTTGATATAATTGATAAGAAACATGAACGCCTTCGTCTTTTATTTGGTAAAATTCCGTGATATCGTTGAATAAATACAGTTTAAGAGATTTAACTTTACGAGTAATATGTAACTAACCTCACCTATTGAAGCCAATGTTTGGTAAAATATCCTTTAAATTGTATTTTTTTGTCTAGAGGACTTCTTTAACTTATTTTTTCATTGTTTTTAAAGTATATGCCA
>NW_020439431.1:13841-14937 GCF_000699045.2 Agrilus planipennis | reverse complement strand
TAATTGTTTTAATCTCTAATTAATACTTATTTGTGGAATTTTATGTTTTAATTGGATCTCCATTCATTTGTGCACCTATATGTACAACAATATTTAATCATTTCAACTAATTACTTTAAAAAACTAAAAAAATTAACAACACAGTCTAAATAACACCTCTATTTACGTTAGTACGACGCATACAGATAACCACCCCACAGCGTCTGACCTTGTCTAACACTTTTCAACAGCTTCCCATAAGCGCGCTTATTCCAGTGTTCCCCTCTACTTTAATGGATGAAGAATAAACCGTCTTTTTTCTTATCTTTGTGGGGGGGATGGGTGGAGACAAAGACCAAAAACTAGTGTCCGCATCAAAGTGTCAATGTCTGTACGGCCTTCGCGCCTCCTCCCATCAGTTTTAATTTTTTTCCTTTGTTGAAGATATTATTGTAAGAATCTAAGCCAGGATGGTGGCAAAAATTATTTTATTAATTACATCTGTTTACAAGAAAGCTTTTTCAATGTACACTGCAAGTCAGTAATTCTCCACAAACTGTTGGTCTCGGATTTGTTAATATTACATGGTTCTGTAGATGCTCATGAAGAAGTCTCAAAATTATATATTCGCTTGTTTTTTCAGTCCGTCAACTTTTCTTAAATCCAAGACTTGATAGCTGTGTTCACCTCATCATCTGAGGTGTAATCATTAAGTTGAAGATCTCTCTTAAGTAGAGGAAAAATAAAATTGTAAGGCGCAAGACGGGGGAGTAAAGAGGGTGCGGAAGCGGTTCAAACATCAAGTTTCGTAGAGCTCCTTTAGCTGCCCAAAAGATGTGAGGATGAGCGCTGTTTTCCTGCAAGATTTTTGTCGCCAGGTTGCTTATAATACGATGAAGTCGACGTTGTGTGTTTTATTAGAAGCAACGATTGTTTTTTTTTTGACGTGACAACGTCTTATAATTCGATAGAGCCGGCTGCACGCACGAAAAAACATGACTCATGCGGCGTTGCCTCGCTCTGAGGCGTTCCATTTAAGGCTTGAAGTGCAAGCGAGAGCGCGGAACGAGCGACAAAGAGGCACAATCGGCCTCCGCGTTCGGCAGCGTTCGACATC
>NW_020439431.1:4115-7809 GCF_000699045.2 Agrilus planipennis | reverse complement strand
CTTCCATAGAGTCCTCTGTTCTCCTATTCTTTCCAATACCTCTTCATTTCTAACCTTTTCTACCCACGATATCCTCATCATCCGCCTATAACACCACATTTCGAACGCTTCTAACCTTTTCTTTTCTGCCGCTCCCACTGTCCATTTTTCACACCCGTACAACGCCGTGCTCCAAACATACACCTTTAACAACCTTTTTCGAATTTCTAAATTAACCGTTCGCGAGCATAGAAGCGCTATCCTCAGCTTTATATTCCTACTACTCCTTATCTGACTTCCTAGATATATAAATCAGCCACTTCTTCTAATTTTTCGTCTCCTATCTTTATATTCCCTCTTTACCTACTTTTTATCCCTTGCATATCAGTATTTTAGTTTTACTTTTATTTATTTTCATGCACGTCTCGTAAATGTGACTAACTAGCTTAAACATACGATTTCTAACCTCTTGTCCTGCATGTTTTAGAATTTTCCTCTGTATCCCATCTATACCTGGCGCCTTATTATTCTCTAAGTTTTTTAATGCTACATCGAACTCTTCTCTCATTATGGGATAACCTAGCTCATCTGTCTCCACACTATCTTCCTTCTCTAATATATCTCCTAACTCAGGGCCTGCGTAAAGGTTATATTTGAAACTTTATTTCGACCAAAAAGTAATTTGTTTAATTTTACTGTTAAAAAATGTTTTTTTTGTGGTGTGGCGTCAACATCCTTTTATGTTCATGTTTAACTCGATTTTTCTAATTTTTCTTTTAGGTATAGGTAGTTTTATTGACTTGTACATATTTGTTCCAACTTTTAATGCAGTTCAGTTTGATAAGTAATATTACCTTTTAAACAACACTCCGCGATTCCGTCTCGTGCCCATATATTTCCCCTTTACGTCGAGGTGTCGTGTTACATATACCCAACGTGGGACCNTTACAGTTTGATGATGCTTATATACCGCACCAAGATCACGTCTCATATTGCGAATATGCGAAACGTAAACTAATTAGATTCTGCTTCGTTCTACAGAGATAAATTTCAGATTTACGATAAGGCGTTTTTAATAAAATAGCCACATAAAATTTTCCTTAATGTAAATTATATCTGACATATTTATTTATTAGAAAATGGAAGCGGTACTGACAAAACAGTATTGTATGAAAATAAATAAAAGTAAAACAAAACTACTGGTATGCAAGGGAAGAAAAAGTAGGGAAAGAGCGAATGTAAAGGTAGGAAACGAAAGATTAGCAACGGCCAAGTTTAGGTATCTAGGAAGTCACATAATTCAGGACGGAAGGAGTAGTAGGGATATAAAGCAGAGGATAGCGCAGGGTCGAGTCGCCTTCAATAAAAAGAAGTCACTTCTATGCTCGCGAATGGTTAATTTAGAAATTCGAAAAAGATTGTTAAAGGAGTATGTTTGGAGCGCGGCGCTGTACGGGTGCGAAACATGGACAATGGGCGCGGCGGAAAAGAAAAGGTTAGAAACATTCTAAATGTGGTGTTACCGGCGAATAATAAGGACACACAAGGTTAGAAATGAAGAGGTATTAGAAAGAATATATATAGATTTTGTACTCGTGCATTGCTTGTTATTTGTTAGATTAGATAAAATGTGATTGACAATGCTTATATTACAGCCAGCTTAGAGTAATTCTTTGTTATAACGTTGTAGACTATCTGGCTATGTGGTTAGTGGAAGTTATTGTCAGTGTGTCAGTGTTATGGGTCAGTGTGGAATAGTATTATTGCATCGAACTTGGCAGTCGCGTAGTCTTGACTTAAATCCGTTCGATTTCTTTCTGAGAGGTTTTATGAAAAAGCGCGTGTATCAAACGCCGGTATAGAACGATATTGATTTGCACAACTGTGTATGAACCCTGTAAACGAAGGGAGGATGGGGCTATTGACGAACCACCCATAAAAAAATGACGATTACTTATCCAGAGGATATTAATTTAGGTATTAAATTTTGTTCAAAGTTAATTTTTTCTTTCTCTTGTGTTCTTATATCATTTGGAAGTATACTTATCTATATAATACTGCATAGCAAAAAAAAAGGATTTGGAACAGTATGAAAATCTCTGTACCTTATGAAATTGGTTAATATTATTCGATCACACGGTATAGTAATAAAACACTAGAGGGTGCTACTGAAACAAGGAAAGAGTTAATGGTTCCAGGACGTGCCTGGAATGCAACTTCTTACGACCCGATGTAGTTGTGACATTGCCCCCTTTACAATGACAGATTGCTCTCTAGTTTTGAAGCGACGTTATTACCCCGGTCACCGTTAAAGAAAAATGGCCGTCTTCCGCCTTCAAGGGAAAACCGAATTGAAATAATGTCGACCGCGAGAATTATTTTACTGCAAATGTTGACGTCGAACGTGTGAAAGGAGATATTGAATACAAAAAAGGACTTTTATGTTAGATATATACATATGTATAGTATAAAAATATGGAAAACGGTGAAATTTCATCAGTGCTATGTAAACAAGTAATAAATGAATATGTACAAGCACTTCAGAGACAGGGTATTTTACTATGATATATTTAAGAAGACTTTTTATTAATTTTCTTGTAATTTATAAGAACTACTTTTTTTTTCAAAATTTTAGGTTTAGTAGTTTCGAAGATAAGAGATGGGGAATGGCCAATTTTAATCTATTTTCTTAAACTTTAAAACGATTTATTTTAAAGTTCTAAAAAAATTTATTTGAGACTCCTCGTATCAGGAGTTTTGATCCCCCGACAAAATGTCCCGGACAAAATATCCCTGACAAAATATCCCCGTGGCAAAATATCCCTAGACAAAATATCCCCGTGGCAAAATATCCCTAGACAAAATATCCCCGTGACAAAATATCTCCAGACTAAATATCACCGATAATAAATTATCGAACCGATACTCCAATAAATAATATAAAATTCATATACTTCATTTCATATATTTATTTGTATTTATTTAATAATAATAACGTTTGATTGTCAGTAATATATAAGTCATTAAATCGATAGGGTTAGGTTAGGTTAGGTTGCGTTGGATTGACTTGGGTTGGATTGTATTATCTTTGATCATGTGAGGTGTGGTTGGTAAGGAAGGGAACGTATGGCAAGGTAGCATGGTGCAAGTTTGACAGAGTTAGGTTAGGTTAGGTTGAATAAAATGTTGGAAAAAATTTCTTATAGGGATTTTTAGGGTGGGGGGATATTTTGTCTAGGGATATTTAGTCTGGAGATATATTGTCACGGGGACATTTTGTCACGGGGATATTTTGTCCGGTGATATTACGTCGGGGGATGAAAAATTATGGAACCGGTAGGACACCTTCCCAGAGTTGAAGGGCTAGTTAGGGATATATTAGAAGCAGAAACAGGAGTTAGGGGTAGAAGTAGATCTAGATTTTAGCTAATGAAACGAAGAAATGTAAATACATTTTCAATACACCTATTTATCAGTAATGTCTTTAAGACAAAAATTTTGTGGTTTATGTTTCCTGAATAGCACCTACATAGTTTTTCGTGTAATTTATTGAAGGAAATAAAGGTTTAAGGGATTTCAAATGTTCTTTAGAGAATTCAAATTAACATTATATAAAAAAATTTTTAAGACATTTATAGTTTAATTCTGCTATCGTAAATTTAATCGTTTTTTCCTGTTATCTTTTCCTGGCGTGTAATAATTAAAAAAAAAAGAG
>NW_020439431.1:0-378 GCF_000699045.2 Agrilus planipennis | reverse complement strand
CTTATTTATTATAATTTTTGTGACAATAAACAATAATATATTTTTTCACTTAATATCAATTTATAGGCTGGAAATGACCTTTCGACGTCAACTGACGTTACCGGACAGAAATTAGGCGCCATTCCTGCAGAGACCTCTTCAGGAAGAGTTTGTCCGGTGCCGTTGATAAATGCGTTAATTTTATTTATTTCGTCAACACCGGGGTTTTTATACAAACCTGCATTTAATTTGCCACGAACCTTTTGCGATATTGAACTCGGAAGGGCGTTACTTTGTTCAATCATTTTTTCTAATATTTCCAAGGACTTCCACAAAGGAAGGTTTTCAGTTTCTAGTTTTTCAATTGCATCGGGTATATTGCTGAAACCTGTGGCGTCG
>NW_020439430.1:6391-12985 GCF_000699045.2 Agrilus planipennis | reverse complement strand
CTTAATATAACCAACACTAACTGTTTCGTGGCTCCGTAGGTGGAGAATAAATTTGTGAGAATGAGTATGCGTTTAGAACTTTATTTTTAACATTTAACAGTAACAAAATGACAGTGATACATGTGAGCCCTATGAAGTTGGACATAGACTGCTTGGCTTTTCGCGACCAAACCCAATAACACCTTTTCCGTTCATAGAAACAGGTAAACGGTTGCTTGGCGAGACAGGTAAAAAATATATTGAGAAGTTCATAGATCTAGTGGCTAAATGCATTAAACACTAACCATAGGAATTAAAAGGATCTTGGAATCAGATTTAATGAAAAATTATAATCACCTCTTTCTCAAAATGCTATTCATAAAAGTAACACAAAATATTGTTGTGCACGAGAAGGAAAAGTAGAGAAAGAGTGAATATAAAGATAGGAGACGAAAAATTAGAAGTTGCTGATTTTCGATATCTAGGAAGTCAGACAATTCAGGATTGAAGGAACAGTATAGATATAAAACAAAGAATAGACAGAGCTCGACGCCTTTAACAAAAAAAGTCATTTCTATGCTCGCGATCGAATGTCTGGAGCTCTGTGCGGGTGGGAAACGTGGACAGTGGGTAACGCAGAAAAGAAAATGTTTGAAGCATTCGAAATGTGGTGATGAGGAAACCGTGGGTACAGAGGGCTAGAAACAGTGTTGCCACTTCGAGGGATTTATCCCGATTCGAGGGATTTTCGACGTTTTCGAGGGATAAAGGGATTTTTCCTAATTTTCGCGGGATTTTTTGTAATTTGCCATTTTCTGGTTGGTTTTGTTTGATTTTGTTGACCTGATATTATATTATGAAGGCGCTCATTTTTCTAATTGTAAACGTAAAATTTTGTCAGCTATAATCGTATAATGCTGTACGATGAAACGGTTGATATACGACGGCGACGTGCNCAGTGTTGCCAATTCGAGGGATTTATCCCGATTCGAGGGATTTTTGACGTTCTCGAGGGATAAAGGGATTTTTCCTTATTTTTGCGGGATTTTTTGTAATTTGCCATTTTCTGGTTGGTTTTGTTTGATTTTGTTGACATGATATTATATTATGAAGGCGCTCATTTTTCTAATTGTAAACGTAAAATTTTGTCAGCTATAATCGTATAATGCTGTACGATGAAACGGTTAATATACTACGGCAACGTGCGTTCAAGCCTACTGGTGCAGCCTGTAGGTACCTGCTCAAGTCTTTACAATAAATTGTCTTGAACTCTATTGAATTGTATATTATATTCGTATCATTGTATGGTCTTCAGCAAACATCTTGAAAGTGACCAGTCAACAGATCAGAAACAGATGTTAAAACTAATAAAAATAAATGTTTGAGTTGGTGTATTGTTCCGAAATCCGAACTTCTAAACATCTAAACCCCCAAGGCCTGGTTTTGTTTGCATTTTTGGGAAACGAAATAACTACACTTTTTGGACCTGCGCGTGGAGGGACTTTTAGAGAAAATATGGGATTTTTTGGACTTGTGCGTGGGATTTTTCCTGTAGTAGGTTGGCAACAGTGGCTAGAAATGAGAAGGCCTTTGAACAAATAGCAGAACAGAAGGCGCTATGGAAGTCAATAAAAATTAGGCAAGATAAGTTAAGTTAGGGTAGGTCTTACTTTTATTACTTTTGTGCCAATTTACCGAGTGGAATCTGTAATTCTACAAAAATATGCTATCTACGATAACAAGATAAATGTAAATTGCAATTTTCTCAGTATGACTGTAAACATGCAACAAGCTGTTAGTTTCTTAGCAGTAACTAGAATTCCAATTAATTAATGTAATTATTGCGTACCTCTTTCGGTTTTCTGATATCCTTATATTTAATCAGTACGTTAGTTGAGATTTTAATTGTCAACATTCCTTCGCATCTATCAAGATGTCAAATGAATTATTGACGTAAAAATTGCTTCTCAGGAAATAAGTCGTAAATCCTATGATTAGCAATTATCCTTTATAAGTAAGCAGTAAGCAGAACGCGCAACATATGACCATTGCATTTGATAATCGACTTACGTCAAGTTCGTGATGACTCTGGCGATAATAAATTAAATTTAATTGGGATATCGTCTCGATGTCAGAATTCCCATGCTATATTTAGAAACCTAACGATAATATATGTGCATTTATGTACGTAGCAGATAAACCATGCGCTCGGATTAATAATAATTACAGTGGTATACAGACTTAAAAAAGGTGTCTATATTTATACCTTTCTGCATGTTTTATTTGTTCAAGACATGGGATATGTACTCGTTTTCGATCTGACACCCAACGAATTTTCTTTATCCGAGTAACAGATACTGGTGCCTGAGTAGCCGGTAGTTTCAATCGGAGAAAAAAATAAAAAGAAAACTATTTCTAATAATAATAGGTTTAACACATGAAGTGTACAAATAGATAAAACATTTGAAGAGGGTAAGATTGACGAGGCTTACAACTAAAAGGAATTTTAGAGAAATAAAGCACATCATTATCATAAGGTCGTCAGTCCTAAGACTGGTTGGCCACGCACCTCCACTCTTTCCTATCCTGAACTAATCTTCGCATTTCCCTAAAACTAAAACATCCTACATCCTTAAATATTTGTGAACGGTAGTCTAATCTAAAGAATAGAGGTAGACCTATTCCTCGTAACTCTTGTTTCTGCCTCTAATATGTCTTTGACTAGACTTTCATGCCTGAGAAGGTGTCCTACCAATTTGTCTCGCCAATTTTTTATTGACTTTCATAGTTCCATAGTTCCTCTGTTCTCCTATTCTTTATAATACCTCTTCATTTCTAACCTTCTTCTGTAACATCACACGTACAACGCCGCGCTCCAAACATACCCCTTTTTCTACAATCTTTTTCGAATTTCAAAATTAATCGTTCACGAGCATAGAAGTGACTTCTTTTATTGAAGGCGACTCGACCTTGCGTTATCCTCTGCTTTATATCCCTACTACTCCTTCCGTCCTGACTTATCTAAACTTCTAGATACCTAAAATCNATCCCTTACATACCCATATTTTTGTTTTATTTTCTATGTTACAGCAGATTAGGTGAGGGATGTTCTAGTTTTACGGAAATGTGACCTATTTCAGGATAGGAAAAAGTGGAGATGTATATGTGATGATGATGATGAACAGATTATATATGTACCTACTGGATAGTGATTGTTTTGCATGATAACCGGGTACCGGGAACCTGGGAACAGTCCTGCAAGGTACTTAGGCTCATGATGTCATAATACGTCCGTTTCAACGAATTTATTGGAGTTTCAAGAAGTACGAGTATCTGAATGAACTACAAATTATTCACATTTGATCTCGAGAATACAATTAAGTGCAACAAAAACGGGATGCCTTTTAAACACTAATAAAATACAGACATATGCTTGCCTTTAACAAAACACTTTTTTTTCATTTTAAATACTTAAATTCACCTATCGTATTAACGGTACACCTCTAAATCTTTCCCTCTCTTTGGTGCCCAAACCATTGCCTGTTTCAAGGGGTTGTTGAAAGAGGACACGTTGGAGGTCTCCCTTCGACAACTAGTAGACTTAGTAGTAACCTATATTAAACCTTGACAAATGTCTTCAGATGTTCAGATATTTATTATATTCTTTTTTGTTTTCTACAACTGATTCTTTTTTTTTTGTTTTTTCGAGAATTTTGTTTGCTAATATGTGTAAAGCCTACTGCTTGTACTCTAGCAAATTTTGCCTAATCCATGAAATAAGCCAGTGAACACGTCGATTTCACGTACCATGTAAAAACGTGCAAAAATGCATCTACCAGGCAATAAATACATTTCGTCAAATGAAGTAGGTAATCATGTAAATTAACCAAGTAGATTTCAATTTTGAACTTATGCTTATCGTATTATAATTATTGATAACTGTTTGTTCTGGGATGTGAAAAGTGTACCTAAATACGCGTAAAACAATATCTAGTATTTTCTGTAAACTTAATATGTAAAACTGAAGAAGATTGTTAAAGGTGTATGTTTGGAGCGCGGTGCTATACGGGTGCGAAACATGGACGGTGGCGGCAGCGGAAAAGGAAAGATTAGAAGCGTTCGAAATGTGGTGTTACAGGGGAATGATGAGGATACCATGGATAAGAAGAAAAATAGGAAAACAGAGGGCTCTATATGGAAGTCAAAAGGAATAGGCGGAATAGGTTGGTAGAACACCTTCTCAGGCATGAAAGTCTAGTCAGATACATATTAGAAGCAGGAACGGGAGGATCTGTGGATAAAGAAGGTTAAAAATGAATGGTATTAGAAAGAATAGGAGAACAGATGACTCTATGGAAGTCAATAAGAAATAGATGAGATAGGTTAGTAGGACACCTTCTCAGGCATGAAGGTTTAGTCAGAGACATATTAGAGGCAGAAACGGGAGTTAGGAAGGGTAGAGGTAGGCCTAGATTAGATTACTGTTCGCAAATAGTTAAGGATGTGGGATGTTCTAATTTAAGGGAAATGCGATGATTAGCTTAGGATATGAAAGAGTGGAGGTGCGTGTCCAACCAGTCTTAAGACTGACGACCTTATGATGATGATAATTNACCTGTGAAAAAGCTACATCAAAATATTAACAAACGGGACTTTCTAAACGTTAAACTCATAAAATAAACACCCCATAATAAAAATGAAACTATATTAGGGATCATAAAGGATCCTTCTTAAACCGTTACCCCTATAAACTAATTTAAGTAGTTAACTGATTTATCTACCCATCCTCGAAGGGTCTACTCTCAAATAAACACAACACCGCCTTGTAGGTTTGCAAAGTATTCTAAAAATTGTATGCAGGAATTTTATGGCCTGCAAAACGAATAACGGTCTCTGAACAATTAGACTTCTCTATTTCTTCTTATTCTACGTCAGCTCCTCCACCTGGTCCAAACATACACATCTTTAATTTCAAATTTGAAAATTAACCGATCTTAAAAATAAACAGACTTCTTTATGTTAAATGCGATCCGACCTTGCGCTGTTTTTCTTTTATATTTCTAACGCTTTTCTATACTGACTATAAATACCGAAAATCTCAGCGACTTCTTCTAGTTCTCGTCTCCTATTTTTATATTAGTTCTAGTTCTACTTTTACATCCCTTACATACCCATATTTTTGTTTTATTTTCTATGTTACAGCAGATTAGGTGAGGGATGTTCTAGTTTTACGGAAATGTGACCTATTTCAGGATAGGAAAAAGTGGAGATGTATATGTGATGATGATGATGAACAGATTATATATGTACCTACTGGATAGTGATTGTTTTGCATGATAACCGGGTACCGGGAACCTGGGATCAGTCCTGCAAGGTACTTAGGCTCATGATGTCATAATACGTCCGTTTCAACGAATTTATTGGAGTTTCAAGAAGTACGAGTATCTGAATGAACTACAAATTATTCACATTTGATCTCGAGAATACAATTAAGTGCAACAAAAACGGGATGCCTTTTAAACACTAATAAAATACAGACATATGCTTGCCTTTAACAAAACACTTTTTTTTCATTTTAAATACTTAAATTCACCTATCGTATTAACGGTACACCTCTAAAACTTTCCCTCTCTTTGGTGCCCAAACCATTGCCTGTTTCAAGGGGTTGTTGAAAGAGGACACGTTGGAGGTCTCCCTTCGACAACTAGTAGACTTAGTAGTAACCTATATTAAACCTTGACAAATGTCTTCAGATGTTCAGATATTTATTATATTCTTTTTTGTTTTTTACAACTGATTCTTTTTTTTTTGTTTTTTAGAGAATTTTGTTTGCTAATATGTGTAATGCCTACTGCTTGTACTCTAGCAAATTTTGCCTAATCCATGAAATAAGCCAGTGAACACGTCGATTTCACGTACCATGTAAAAACGTGCAAAAATGCATCTACCAGGCAATAAATACATTTCGTCAAATGAAGTAGGTAATCATGTAAATTAACCAAGTAGATTTCAATTTTGAACTTATGCTTATCGTATTATAATTATTGATAACTGTTTGTTCTGGGATGTGAAAAGTGTACCTAAATACGCGTAAAACAATATCTAGTATTTTCTGTAAACTTAATATGTAAAACTGAAGAAGATTGTTAAAGGTGTATGTTTGGAGCGCGGTGCTATACGGGTGCGAAACATGGACGGTGGCGGCAGCGGAAAAGGAAAGATTAGAAGCGTTCGAAATGTGGTGTTACAGGGGAATGATGAGGATACCATGGATAAGAAGAAAAATAGGAAAACAGAGGGCTCTATATGGAAGTCAAAAGGAATAGGCGGAATAGGTTGGTAGAACACCTTCTCAGGCATGAAAGTCTAGTCAGATACATATTAGAAGCAGGAACGGGAGGATCTGTGGATAAAGAAGGTTAAAAATGAATGGTATTAGAAAGAATAGGAGAACAGATGACTCTATGGAAGTCAATAAGAAATAGATGAGATAGGTTAGTAGGACACCTTCTCAGGCATGAAGGTTTAGTCAGAGACATATTAGAGGCAGAAACGGGAGTTAGGAAGGGTAGAGGTAGGCCTAGATTAGATTACTTATCTAAACTTCTAGATACA
>NW_020439430.1:0-2729 GCF_000699045.2 Agrilus planipennis | reverse complement strand
GAGAACATAGGTTCAATCACCATGTAGGGGGTTATTAGTGAAAAACTAGATTGGGACACTTTCCTGAAAAAACCCGGGTTGACAGAGGCCATGGGACATTTCGACGTTCTGCCATGTGGAAGGCAACGGGAAACCTCCACGTTATGATCGATATCGGTAAAGCGTTCCGGATATCCGGGTGGGAATTACTTCCGAGGATATTACTGCCTTATTGGAAATAATATTAACAGAAGATGCAAGCATGAAGCATGTAAGGAAGTCAGAAAATTTAAAAATTAAAGTGGAATTCAAAAAGAAATAGGCGATAGGTTGGTGGGACACCTTCTTATTCTCTCTCTCTTCGCAGTAACCTTGTTCATACTGCGCATGCTAGAAATCTTAGAAATTATAACAGCAGCATGAGCACAAAATGCACGGGAGCTCGGAAGATAAAGAAAACGAGACAGTATCTGTTTCACATTGTTGGAACAGTTTCCACTTATAGAAACTGGCCTTACAGGAGTATTATACATACGTTTAGCATTTAATGTTTATTAGGAAAGCATTTTAACACCCGTCACATGGAAAACCATGCGTAGAATTGTAGAAGCCTTTCCTAATATGGAGTAAACACATACGATTTTTGACTCAGAGAAATGCTGCGTATTCTGGTCTGAAATCAGAAAAAAATATTTTTGGTAGGGATATGACCAGAAATACTATCTGGATAGAAATATTTTCTAACAAGCAATTGCCAACAATTAATTTCTAAGTGGTTCTTAAAATTAAAGAACTGATGTTCATTACATCCGAAGACGCATATATTTCGTAAGACATTTAGTTATACCACAATTTTCTCAAAAGAATAATTATATTTAGTTCTCTTTAAATACAATTAACGAAAGGGCGCAACACGTGATGAAGAGTTTCTTTCAATTAACGATGCGCAAAATAAATGGTAGCCAAGTGTACCAATTTGGTTTTTCTAATGCAGATGCCCAAATATAGGTTAATGGAACTTTCAAGTTTCACGCCAAATTTTTCTATCAATTATTTACTATCAATAGTTTTGAGAATGACTATTATGTTTCACTGGTATTTTGCTTACTACTATCTAATGATGTGTTCCAAAATGTCAATATAAAATATATTGAACTGGGATTAAAACTTTTGTCAGAAGAAACTGTTATGGACTTAGAATTAAGAAGGAAACCATAAAAAAGTTGGACCTGGGCAGATTGGCCCGGAATCTAACCGGTGTCCTCCCGAATATCAAGCAATGGTCAGGTCAAGAGGAATTACCCCAACTACCACAACATCACAAAAAAACACTTTTGTATTGTTGTATCGTGTGTATTTTAAAGACAAGACTCCTTTTATACTTTTATTAAGTTTAATACAGTTTAATAGCTACTGAGTATTTGTTCGAGTCCTATTCACCAATTCGTTTCACTCAAAATTCAGTTTCTTTTAATGTCTGCTTTTTTCAAAAAATAGTGTTGTGGATGGCACTGTAATAAATCTCAGGATTAAATATGTAAAGTTCTAGTTTTCCGTTTTCTAAGACAGATTATATAATGAAGAGACAGCTCACATAATTCAAAACCAGTTTACAAGTTCTTCATGATAGATTGAGATACAGTCGACTCTCGTTAATTCAAACCTGCGATAATTCGAACCTTTCTATAATTCGAAGTTATCACGAGTTCCCTACAAAATCTCTTTATATTTCGAACTAAATCAATACATTTTTATGCACTTGGTAATTCGAACNCTATATACTCTATATTCAATCTCACCCTCACATGTTTTTATGTGGTTCCTTCTTTGGTCTTTCGTCACCCTAGCCCAACACATACAAACAAAAACAAATGGGATACCAGTCGCCAGCCTATCGATGTTAAATATGAGATTCAAAAGAAACAAATATGGAAAGGCAATTATTACTGGAGTAAAGTTTTGATATATTCGTTATGATTTATATTTCGTACCTTACAAATGTACGAATAAATCCTTGACATTCTTGAAACTCCAACATAAGTTCACTATGAATCCTTTATTCACATTTTTGAATGTACGCATGCCTTGTCCAAGAACGCATTTGTGTTTGTTTTTACTTGCAAACAAGCCGTTTGGTTTACATGCGACAAAACAAAAGACATGTAGGTACGTACGTACGTATTCCGTTGCAAAAAATTGTCGCGTCCGCAATTCAAGTCGCTAAGAATTTTAATGTAGTTCAAGATGCGATCACGTCACAGTGAGTTTCGCTCGAGTCCAGCGAGGGAGAAACACTTTGAAACAAGAACGTTCGGCATGACTCGCATTTCAATCGAAAGCATAATACACCTGCTCAAATTATGTACTGGGAATTTATGACGTCGAAAAATGCTGTCGGAAATTCGAAATGCCATTTAATGAGCATTCCCAATTTTATTATTACTCCGTAATAAATAAAGCAAAAAAATAATGTCAGCCATATGCACCCGAAGGATTCTGTATCCATTCACTAGCAACTAAACTACTGATGAGCAAAACTGGTCTTGGTCTTAGGAAAATGCAAGACCAAGATCAAGACTATCTTTATACTGGCAAGACCAAGACCAAGACTGAACAAACAAGACCAAGACTAAAAATAAGACCAAGACCGAACGAACAAAGTCAAAATTAAAACGAAGACTGAATGAACAAGACCAAAACTAAAACCAAGACCGAATATGTAAGACCAAAACCAAATATACAAGACTAAA
>NW_020439429.1:11836-12328 GCF_000699045.2 Agrilus planipennis | reverse complement strand
ACGGTTTAGTGAATCGATTTGTAATTTTTACAGGAGTTTTAGAATTGAATGAGGAACGTTCTTTCAAATTTTTATTTGTCTCATAGCATTCTTACATATTTCCCAAACATCCTTAAACTAACAACGAAAATAAATACACTTTTGAAGCAGCAGCATGCTTGTTACTATACTATCGGTGACAAAAATTTTGGGGTTGCAATTTTTTGGATACATCTAATACTCTTTTGTTCTTCTTTCATCTCTTATCCATTATCTCGTCACCACTTCTTCACTCCAATGTCTTTGCAGATAAAATGGGCAACAGAAACCCTGCAAGTTATTATTTTATTTTTAATAGCTCGAAAGCAAATTGTATTATGAATGTTTTCTGCTAATGCGACGCAACAATCGTAAAGGGAAAATGACTTGTCGTAAGGGTCTTAAATATATTTTTTTAATAATTTTAAAATAAATAGTTTCGTAAGAAAATTGACCATTAACCCCCTTCAATTT
>NW_020439429.1:0-7885 GCF_000699045.2 Agrilus planipennis | reverse complement strand
TAATTTTATATTTAAAATATATAATTTTCATTGCTAATTTTTAACGTTTAATATTGCTTAATGTAAAATTGATTTTTCTGTTAAAACATTAAAACTATTTTTTTTATATATAACCCATTTCTATTCGTTAAATAAAAATGTAACAAATACGTTAGGTGTACTTTTATTTATGTTTAATTGATGGAGAGTTACTAACGAAATCAGAATAAAATTACTACTTGTTTCAAAGGAATTAACAATGCAAAATACAAATTTAAAAATTGTTTGTCCTTTTGTTATCTGTTGAGGTATTGCAATAATTTTTTTCATTATTTAAAGTTTTGATGTGACTTAATTAAACTTTATACCTTACTGTAAACTTAAGTAATGTTATATTCAAATACAACTGCCAGAAAATGCACTTCTGGATAATAAAGATCTTATAATACTCAATACAATGTTGAATATTATAAAATCTTTAGGTAGACTTAACACATTTTACTTAGGTCAAGAATTTGTTCTGAGCTGTCCCTAAGTTTAATGCGTTTGTAATAATTAAAGCTGTTAGTCATGTAAAATGTTTTGTTCCTATAATTTTCTAAATTTGTAGGACGTAGTCCATGACTTTTACAAGTCCGGAAAATGCAAAACATAAGTATCGACCGTGAGATGAAAATTAAAGTTCTGCAACAGTTAGGTTTAGAAACACCTATACACCCATTTCGTTAAATATTTTACACATTACTCAATTATCATTTATATTTATTTGTTAATTTCGACAACAAATAATTCATTCTTTTTATAAAAAAATGTGAAACCTAAAGACCGTGCTTTAAAAACTAATTTTTTAATTGATTTCTGAACAAGTGTATTTTTGTTTACCATTGGAGATAAATATTTTGTTTATGTTTATATGCTTTTACAATCGCTTCTGTTATTCATGTGACATTTGGTATTTTAAATTTTGCTCTTTATTAAAGAATACTTATAACAATGCACCACACGTTTAGATTTGCACTTTGATTAAACTAAAATACAGGAGCAAATTAGCGTAGGCAGAAGGTTAATGTTTCTTTCTTAATACATGTATTATTCTATTGGGTTTGCTAAAGGTCTCTAACAAATTAAGAAATTTAGAGCACTGCAGATCTAGTTTAGGTAGGCCCTACCCCTCGGTTAATGTGTTAAACTCATAGGTGTGGAGTTTTGTCAACTGCTATATAAACAATGCTGTCCGAAAAAAAGATCATACAATCTCACTTTCTTTTACAAGATTAACCAGAGTAAAGTGTACGGCTATTCTTGAAAATGAAGGCTATGGTAATGTTATTATCTTTCAGTATAGTTAATATATTTTAATATTTTGTTTATTAGCTTTAGTACGTAATTTAATATTACGCATTAATTAATTTAGATAACTGTTTATTTTTCAGATTTTTGCTGTAGTTGCCCTCTTTGTGGCGAGTGCATATGGAGGAGTTCTCTCTCCTGCTCCATTGGCTTTGCCGCCTCCACCTCCAGTTGCATATGCAGCTCAGCCAGCATTCGGTTTACCACCCCCACCTCCAGTAGCGTATGCAGCACACCCTGCACCACTTGCTTTACCGCCTCCGCCACCACTAGGGTATGCAGCTCATCCAGCTCTAGCTCTTCCACCCCCGCCGCCACTAGCGTATTCGGCTCATCCAGCTCCTCTAGCTCTTCCACCCCCACCACCACTAGCATATGCGGCTCATGCAGCTCCTCTGGCTCTTCCACCCCCGCCACCACTAGCTTACGCAGCTGCCCCGGCTTTTGCACTCCCCCCACCACCTTTGCCAGCAGCTAGGTCATCATCGTACTTCTACTCTGCACCAACCACTTACGCAGCTCACGCAAAAGTTTTTTAAATTTGTTAAAGCCGTTAGTTAATTAATTGTTTATTTTGACTGCATGTATAATTAAGTAAAATGTAACATAAAAAATAAAGGAAAATCAAAAATACATTTGTTGTTACATTAAACAGTATCTGTAATATGTCGAATATTACAACAAAAATAAAGGTAATTGTTTATTGCAAGGGGTCACACATCTGATGTTTTTAAAATCTTAGGGTGCTGTACAGTTCACCGTGCCGATTGAGATTATAGTCGGAATTCGAAATTGAGTGACAAGTGTTACCGTGAGACATAAGTATAAATTAAGTCATAAAAACGTCAGTTTTCGTCTAAATAGTGAATGTAACTAAAACAACAAATATCATTAACTTATTTAAATAAATAGGTATATTCTTGAAGTTTGTAACAATCTCTAAAATATAAATATGACTTGATAGTTTGTTCCACATTTGTATTTATATATTGATACCATTATCGAAATCGGCTGAAGAGGACCCTAGTTGGTCCTAAAACGGCCTAAGGTAGAGGGATTTTAGTCGATAGGTCCGAGAAGTTCTTCCTCGGGAATCCGACACTACCCAGTCGTACGGACGGCTGGGTGTCTTTTGAAGATTTCCCCTCTTTCACGAAAACATAAAAAAAATTATCGAAAGAGTATCATTTGATAATAATCTGGTTGGACACGCACCTCCACCCCACTCCACTTCTTATCCTATGATAATCTTCGCATTTCCCTAAAACTAGAACATCCCACATCCTTAACTATTTGCGAACAGTAATCTAATCTAGGTCTACCTCTACTCCTCTTAATTCCTGTTTCTGCCTCTAAAATGGCTCTGATTAGCATTGGCATGAGAAGGAATCCTACCAACCTATCTCGCCTATTTTTTATTAACTGCCACGTATTATTCTAAAGTCTCCACTCCAGAAGTCTCCAGCTTCTGACCAACTGACTTTACTAATGCCTCCTGTATCTAACTCTAGCCTTTTCATTTCATCTTTCAAATTCTCTAATTTCCCTACTTGTCTCATGTTCTAACATTCCACGCTCCGACTGGTGAAATATTACACTTTCCTCGATAAATAAGAGTTTTTTTATTTTAACTGTTTTTTACATTTGAAGTTTCAAGCGAAATTCCAAGTCAAATATCGTTATGAACGAAAGCCGCAGACGATCGATACCGCCGTCACCTATGATGTACCTTAAAGCTGTCAGCCCCTGGCCATAAATGATAAAGAGGAGTCTGGCATGACAAAAGAATTTATCAGAAGTTTTGGAAATAATCAAGAAAATATAAATAAGATCAATATATGACGACTGACTTACGAAATCGATTGTAAGATAAATAACTCTAAATGGTGTGGTTCCGTGTTACATAAATTACTTATATACGTACGTATTGAGACTACAAATACATAGGCATGTTAGAAAATTTGTTACAATTAAATTTATATTTATTGAAAATATGCATATATATAAAGTGGCTGTTTTAAGTTTTTATATTAGACAACTTCATATCAGATTTTAAATAAACTTCAACAAATAAACAATAAATATTGTGTGGCATGTTGTAATTCGGAAAATAAGGTTTTATCTACGAAAACAAACACAATGTTAATGTTAGCACAATAATTATTTCCTTATTTAGCTTCTTCAGATGAAAGAAATATAGGCACATTTTACATTGTTTTTTGTTTATTTACATACGTATTTAAAAAAAAATCTGAACAAGTTCACCAGTGAAATTTATTACATAAACTGATTTAAACATTATAAAAACAATCTACCAGACTTTCAAAGGAAGAGGAGCTGGGTGTACAATGGTTGATGATCTAGCAACAACTGCAGCTGGTGGAGCAGCAACAGCTACTGGCGGTGGAAGGGCAAGAGCGGGTGCAGCAGCGTATGCTACGGGGGGTGGTGGCGGAAGTGCAAGAGCTGGAGCAGCCGCATAAGCTACTGGAGGTGGGGGTGGCAGAGCAAGAGCTGGCGCAGCTGCATAAGCTACTGGAGGTGGGGGTGGCAGAGCAAGAGCCGGAGTAGCTGCGTATGCCACTGGTGGCGGGGGTGGTAAAGCGAGAGGTGCGGGTGCGATGAATCCTGCGTAGGTGCTCGCAATGCATCCAATAGCAACAAGAAGAATCTAGAAATGGAAAATTATTTTGTATCAACATATATCTTCAAGAAAATAGAGAAGGAAGGGAAGATGAAAGATGAAATAGCAAAGAGAAAAAATGGTTTTGTTCTAACAGCCAGATTTAGACTGGGAACAAGAAGAAAAGAAAATATGAAGGTTATGTAAATTGGAGCCAGAGACACTTGAATAGGTTTTTGTGAGATGTAGGGTGTAGAATAATAGGAAATAATACAAAAAATGGGTAATTCAAATGGAAGAAAAAGGTAATTTAAAAAGGATGAAGGAAATCTTGTAAAGAGGAAAATATACGAATGGCAGGAAGGATAAAAATATTAACATAATGTTTTAATACAGCTATTATGTATAAATCTATCTATAAAATTTAGGTATTTAACGTATTTAAGGTACAGATTTTAACAAAGAGGGATGGATTTGTCTTGAGATCGTACGTAGCTGAGTTTAGAAGGCAATTTTAACAATGGAAAAATCATAAATACAGTTTCAAAAGTTTAAAAATATTATACTTATCTAAGAAAATTTGGATGCATTTTACAATTTTGGTTAGTTTGTAATATTAATAGTTTTATTAATAACTTGTCCTATTATAATGCCAGAGGGACGAAAGTGAATTTCCTTGAATCCTTTGTTAGAACTAATGATTAAGCGAGTTAGGTATATCAATCTATTAATAAACACAAGGGGAATAAATTTTTTAATTTAGTATATTACACCCCATCGTATATGTAGTTGTACTATTGTTTTAAACTCAACAAAAATTCGTAATTTTAAATAATACTCGAATGTGTAGTGGTCTTACCATTGCGTTCATGTTGGACTACTCAGTGTTTTTTACTTAGTTCCTTAGGAGTGTAAAGCAGTAATGCTAATTTACAACTATCATTTTTTTTGAAATTGGAAGCTTTTATATCTACAGAATCTGGCCTCTGCGAGTAAGGGTGGAACTGGTAAAGCAAGTGTCCTGAATTTGGCAAATTATAATTGCATATGAGATGTCATACTTGATGAAAGTCTCTGTTTACAATACGGTAATAAAAAGAAGGTCTAACGACTAGGGTTTCCTCTTAAGGTAAAAGTTCTAAAGTTTAGCTTAAAGTTACAAATGCTACTGTAGTCTTACTGAAATTAATTATGGTAAGGGTATTGCGTATATCTTGACATTTAGCACAATTATCTAGATTACTTTTATATAATAGCTGTTACTTATCTTTTCCTTTACTTTTATGTGTCGCGCAAAAAAGCGATTTTAGCGTTCTAATTTTACTCTCTTAGAATTTGTATCGGGGCTGAAGAGGACCCTAGTTGGTCCTAAAACGGCCTAAGGTAGAGGGATTTTAGTCGATAGGTCCGAGAAGTTCTTCCTCGGGAATCCGACACTACCCAGTCGTACGGACGGCTGGGTGTCTTTTGAAGATTTCCCCTCTTTCACGAAAACATAAAAAAAATTATCGAAAGAGTATCATTTGATAATAATCTGGTTGGACACGCACCTCCACCCCACTCCACTTCTTATCCTATGATAATCTTCGCATTTCCCTAAAACTAGAACATCCCACATCCTTAACTATTTGNCTTGTTTTATTTATTTAATTAAATAAGAGATCGTGTGTATGCTTAGTACATTTATTTATGTACATTTTTATTCCGCGGAATTTTTGCTATCTGGTTACATGATCTTATACACAACCTTAATAAGTTTGGCGTTTCAACATACTCACGGGAATTACAAAGAACGATAATGCTCTTACATATTAGAAAACACATTCTCTCCTTTTTTTAAACCTGGTGGAAAAAATCACATTTGTGGTAGTAAGTCGCTTCTTAAAGCCTCAGCTTGTAAATCCATATCAACTGTCTTACCTCTCTACTCATTATCAATGAAAATGAAGTCTGCATTTCTTGTTTTTGATTTCTCATTACTTCTTTACAACTAAATGCTCTGCAGACTCAATTTCCCAATAACATATCTTATACATCAATTTATCAAAAATTTTTCCCCGTGCCCCCTTTGTTTCCACATCTGACCCTTGTTTAAAGTCCATGTATCAAGTGTTTTATTTTGCTTAAATACCGACTGAAGGTTTATTTACTCCAATGCCATTGTAAATATTTCACTTGCATTCATTTCTGACATCACTTTTCTCATATCTTCACTCCATTAGTTTCAGGGAACGCTGGGCCATCTATTGTTCATTAAAAAAACCCTTTCTTTTGCAAAATCTCTTCCCGAATGTTTGAAAATTCTCCATTTGCAGTATTTTGTGCCTTTTAGATCGTCTCTCTTTTGTTTCTCGAATTAAACCAAAAGGTAAAATAT
The DNA here is from genome assembly GCF_000699045.2 of Agrilus planipennis. Lineage (NCBI taxonomy): Eukaryota > Metazoa > Arthropoda > Insecta > Coleoptera > Buprestidae > Agrilus > Agrilus planipennis. The sequence goes on along the minus strand of NW_020439429.1, from coordinate 1,556 downwards.
TTGAACTCATCAACTACTCCTATCTCTCGATTAAACATCATCCATATTTCTTTCATTGTTCTTCGTCCATCATTCATTTACACATATTTTCCTAATGATCTAAGCATTCTATTCAATTCCCCAGTGATGGTATTCGGAACATTATAAATTTTAATCAAATAAAAAACAGTATCTTTTTAATTTTTACATTATTAATACAAGAACTACAATTTTTCGATTGTACTAATCAAGTGGATACTAAAAAGCCACTGAGGTTTTGTACTTGATTGTAGCCAAAGTTTTTGAAGAGTCTTTTTATGTCAGTTTTATTTTGGAATTTGTCAAAGGATGAGGATGCTGTGAATGGTAGTATACATATATGACATTTAATAAGGTCCTGTAAGGATAACTATTAACTATTGTTTACAGCTATGTGTTATCTTAAAAATAATAAAAATAAAAAATAAAATTGGTCAAGTTCGAGTTGGACAGGACCTTTCATACTATGGACTACTTGGAAAAGTATCCGCTAAGAATTTTAATCATTACTGGAAATTACTTATTTCAACTTATTGAAGTTTGTTGAAAGAAATATTTACAAATATCTTGAAATTTGTTACAACTCTTAGCTGTTATATAAAAACTACCCTCAGTATGTGTCAACTAGGAGAATGAATAACAATAATTAAAAATCACAGCGAGAATTCTGTTGTGATCATCAAGGGTAAAACAATTTTGCATTAATTAAAGGAATAAAAAACTTTATCAAATTTGTGTTTATATTATTTAAGAAAATAGAATTTTTTACTTATTGGATAGTAACGTATTTATTGAGTCAATAATGTACTGCATCTAAAAACTCAGCGAGACTTAGTCTAATTATTTTGATTGATGTCATTGATTTGTACATTTAATATTTATTTCATGAATATTAATGTAGTTTGTGAGAACTTGTTATTTAAATTAGCATTAAATGATGTAGGCATGGACACTATTATTGTATAGTTAAATTTCAGATTAAAAGTACGATCTTGATTTATATTTTTAGGGGACAAGAAATAGAAGTGGGGTGGTTTAAGTTGACTTTAAAAGCCACGAAATTTTGTAAGGATATCAGTATTGTTTCATGTTTCAAATAATGAAAAAAGCAATTTGTATTTGTACAGTAAGGTATTCCACTAAATGCTAAGTCCTTGATAGATTGAGGTAGGTAATAGGTATATGTTGTTAAAGTTATGTTTAATTCTCATTCATGTTCTCATGTATGTGTTATACGAGAAAAAATTTGCAGAATTTCCAGTTTACCCGTGGAATACCAGGTAGTGGAATAGGTACTAGGTTTTGCGACGTTTCGTTGGCTTGATTTGCAAAACTCTTCAGGAAAATGTTAGGTGTGGAAATAAATTAGAAAAATCAGTAATCGTTTTTCTACAGATTTGATTGATTCTTCGTACTACTGTAGTAAATTAAAAATTATTGAAACTAGTTCTTCCCCCTATAAGTTACTGTGAGCTCGAAAATATTAGCACCATTGCTTCGAGTGGTCGAAATTCACTTTTGTGAACAATTTGCTTAAT
>NW_020439428.1:11837-12647 GCF_000699045.2 Agrilus planipennis | reverse complement strand
GACAACTTGGAGAGAGGTACTGAGAGAGATTGATAAATTACTTCTTCCACGATACATTGTAACAAACATCAACAAAATCAACGGGCCACAATTTACGCTGGTTTACTGAGGTACTCGTTACCACTTTAGTTATGGACACAGACAACGATTTTTTTAGAGAATCGTTAGTGTTCAAGTCTGTTCATTAACATGAAGCAGCGCAAGGAAGGAAGTGAACAAGATATTCATCCGTAAAACGATATTCCATTACGATTTGTGTTCAACAGATGGAACGATTCAACACCACTATTCAAGAAAAAAGATTTAACTGGCAACATAGAGTTCTTTTGCTATACGATAACGCCCGCCAGCATAACTTTAATATGACCAAAGAAGTCATTTTGATACATGGCTGGGAAGTACTTTTATACCCGCCGTATCCTCCCGATTTGGCACCAACGGGTTTCCACCTCTTTTAGTCTGTTTCAACTACTATGCCCGGAGTTTCCCATAATACTGATGCAGAGTTGAGAGCTTGGTTGGATGAACTTCGAGTCAAAACCTGTTGATTTTTACTAACGAGACTTTGAAAATCTTGTTGAAGAAGTTGTAAACAACAAGGGAGAATGCATTATTGATTAATTGTTCTTAACTTTTATTGAAAAATACAGCATTAAGAAACGGCGGAAACTTAAATAAATTAAAAACTTTAGGTTATACTATAAGTAAAAAAATAATCTTACCGTTTTCCTTTCTACAAGACTATTTTATTCATCTACTAATACAAAGGAAAGTATCTCTTCTAAGAAACAAACATAAAAATAATACTTT
>NW_020439428.1:0-10310 GCF_000699045.2 Agrilus planipennis | reverse complement strand
TTCCGGATTTGTTATTTCCGAATTTTATAATGTGATTGGCATTAAAAACACGCTCACCTTCAACGAAATTTCCTTTCCGAGGCTTTGTGTCAGCCCAATCACATATTGTGTCAATACTTATCATTTTATCGTAATTTAAAAACTTGGAAATTGCACGGTACACTATAGGAACTACGATAAATTTTCCCTAATCGGCGCCATATTTTTAGGCTCCTCACATTTGACGGATCCCAATAGGGCCGTGGTCTAAGTGAACTATTCTGTCCAGACCTTTCGTCAGCTACTGCGGCTGACATACTCGTCAGAGATGTGAATGAGGAATAGCCCGAATCTTCATTCTACTATGGATTCCGGCAGTGAAAACCTTTGTTCTTATATTGTTCTGGATTCTTTCGATGAAATCTAGCTTTTCAGGATCTTTCAGGTGGCAACTTTAATAGTGACCTGGTTTGGATTGAGTTTTGATAACAGTAACCTCTAGAAAAGTAATGTTTCATGTCACATGCAGTNAGATTAAAACATGTTGATATCTTTATATAAGACTTTAGTTTTAGCAATATTTTTGAATTGCCCCGTTATTTGGATTATTCCGTAACTGGTCTTCAAGCTATTCAGCATATACTTATTACAAAATTGTCTCGTATCTGGGAGAGGCGTATGATATTCGATAATCATGACTATACTGAACTCGTCGTTGACAATATTAAGTCTGATCCCATTTCTCAGTTCCTTAGCCTTCTAGAGCTTCTCTATGTTATAAGCCAATACTGAAAATTTTGCTGTTACTACATATTACGCTTTTCACTTTCTAATAAATAGATTAAGAAGCGAGTGGAATCTCTTATCAAATTAACTTATGTCTTTGTCTATCAGGAGTACCTCTTTAAAGGAGGGTTAGGCACTTAAACACGTACCAATTGTTCAATCGGTACGTTGTAACCAAGGAAAAACAACTCTTAGATTGAAACAGTCCATCTTTACATTATGATTAAGGAAAATACGGGATCACTTTTGGCGTAACTTTGTGTGAGGTTAGGATATACACATTACATACACATAGTATGTATATGTATGCGTGCATAAAAACATCATCTGTCGTAGTAAATATAATCACAGTTTTGTCACAATGTCGGGCATTGGTGGGTATTTAATCTCTTGGCATATTTTGAATAAGAATGGGAAATGGTGGGCTGTTTGAAAATTCTGCAAATTGCAAATAATTAAGGAGAGAAAATGGAGTTACGCTAGTAAATGTCCAGATAATATGCACATGATAATATGGAGACAGATATCAGAAATGGATAAAAGTTGGCTTCAAATATTGCAGTGCTGCCAACATAATAAATGGTAGAAATTTTCTAAAGAGTCATAGCGACAATAAAAAGGAATAGACAACTGTCATGCTGACTACAAAATGAAGGGAAGGATATAAGTCATAACAATAGTGAGTTTCGTTCCTGTCATCTTTTGCTACTGTAATCATCTAATCCTACAAGCATATCTGTCAAAAGAGAAAGTTGGCATTAATGCGAATGTTTGCCATTTTGTAAAGCGAACTTCAGAGACGGTGTTGTAAACTCCATATACACCTTCGAATGCGATATAGATATAACGTAAAGGTTCACCATTGTTTTGTCACTCTATTTTTCTCACCATACTGCAATTATGGCGCACATGCAAGGACTAGATTATTTAATACAGATTCGACCAGGTAAACAAGACATGAAATTGTATAAATGGCGCGGTAAACGCCATCTGTAGTACAATGCTAAATTTTACAGAATCAATATGAATCCAGCTGTAGCTCATCACTACGTAATAGGTACGTTACCATATTCGAATAAAGAAATTCCAAGTGGTCAGTATTCTGTCGCAATTGCCGGACGTGGATCGCGATTTCGATCTTGTAGGATCTCATCAGCGCGTCGCAGACAGCTTCGACAGAACACAGATCAATTTTTACCTGCTGTCTTAACTGTTCGTTTTATGTAATCCTGCATATGGCGAGGTAAACGCCATCTGTAGTACATTGCTACATTTCACGGATTACTATATATCCAAGCGTAGCTCACCACTACGTGATAGTCATGTTACTATATTCGAATAAAGAAATTCGAAGTGATCAGTATTCTGTCGCAACTGCAAGACGTGGATCACGATTTCGATCCTCTCGGATCTTATAAGCGTGTCGCAGGCATCTTCGACAGAACACAGACCAACTTTTATCTGCTGTCTTAACAGTTGGTTTTACGAAATCCTACAAATAGCGCGGTAAATGCCATCTGTAGTACAATGCTACATTTTACGGATCACTATATATCCAGGCGTAGCTCACCATTAGGTGATAGGAACGTTACCATAATCGAATAAAGAAATTCGAAGTGGTCAATGTTCTGTCAAAACTGCCAGATGTGAATCGCGATTGCGACCTGGTTGGATCTCATCAGCGCGTCGCATACAGTTTCGACAGAACACAGAGACCAATAAGACATAATAAAACTGTTACTTAGGAGCAGTAATATGTGCCTCAGTTTTTATGTAAAACTGGCGATGACCCGCGGGGCTCAGTTTATGTCTAACATGTTCTCCACTGCGCTACGGTCGTCTCGACCTGTCGATTTGAATTTACGACTACGAAGCATTACTTTACATTATTAAGTTTACTTAGAGCTCAGCGAGCAGAGTTTCTTCCACGGCCATTCCGCAATTCCACTCATCACGCATTTGCGAAACCAATCGTTTCGACATGACTGGAACTCATGACGTGATAATTCATACTGAGCGTAAATATTTTTCACCGAATTAACCTGCAGCTCATATCGAATAAATTACGACTTCAATAAACACAGCAATTCACGTTTGTCCGTTAATGTAAAAATTAAATTGACATCAAGTACGGCATAATCCGTGATTGTATGCAGGCGTAATAGAGAACTTCAGTTTATTAATTGCAGCAATTACAACAACTCGCTCCGGTAGGTATTTAAACATTCAAAGGGTGCGTATGTTTAATGAAAAGCTACAAGTATCTATAATTCAAAAGTGTTTACGAAAGGTTAATTGCATTCTCTATAGGTAAAATTGGATATATATTTACATGTAACGGCGCGGTAAACGCCATCTGTAGTACAATGATACACATAGATGGATGAATATTTACTTACTGAACTGAATCCAATGAGTAGCTCACTATACGTGATGGGCACGTTGCCAAAATACAACAAAGAAGTTCATGGTGGTCAGTATTCTGCTGGATTATTGGAAGAACGCCAGACGCGGGTCGCGGTTTCGATATTATTGGATCCCATCATCACGTCGCAGAACACAGACAAAATCTACTTGCTGCCATGAGACAGCGTTTTACGAAATCCTACAAATGACGCACTGATGAGATCCGACAAGGTCGAAAACGCAATCCGCGTCTGACAGTTTTAACAGAATACTGACCTAAATGAACTTCTTTATTCGATTTTGATAACGTGACTATTATGCATGGTGAGGTACGCCGTGGATTTAGTTCACTAAGTAAATATCCATGTATGTAAGTAGACCTTATTGTACATATTGAATTTCACTAAATGTTCAATAGGATTGCATTTACTACAGATGGCTTCTACCAGTTTTATCAATTAGTGAACTGAAATTGAATTAAAGAGAAATTAGTAAAAAATAAACATAAATTCATAAAGAGATAATTATACAATCGCCCTGGAGTAGAACGGGCCCGTCCCTATGGCATGTAGGCATTCTTCCAATAATTTAAATACCTAATGACTTAAAAATGAGCTGAACTATCATCACCACATTAATAACAAAAAATTATGTTTTACAAATTGTCATAATGCTTATTACCAATCTGTAAATAAGTGACGAAGTAATGTAGAAGGCGTCAGCAAAAGATAACTAACGAATCACTTAAAAACGCTTATTGCACAGTAAAATAATTAGATTCAGTTAAGTACCTATCACTAATTTATAGTGAATAATAACTAATTCATCAGTGACTAGGTACATTTCACTGTGGAAAAGGTAAACTTCTTATTATTTTACTTTTAGAGAGTTAAGAGAGAGAGGGAGCGATAACAAAAAAACCGTTTATATAAAATAAACTAAATGGTTGTCAAATGGTCACTATCACCATTTTTCTCTTTTGTGAATATTGAACAAATCAAACTATTTGGAAATTATGTTTCTGAAATAAGTAGCGAGCTTGCAGGAGGTGGTAAGGCACTGTAAAAGAAGAAAATTAAGTCCGAAAGTGTAAGGTTTTCGAGAAAAACGTATTTCAAAATACAAGCAAGAGTCAGTCCGGACCTGATAGGTTCACGCAGGAAAACACCACATTGCAATGCCACATTCAGCTGCTACTTAGCAGCATCCGTGTTGTATTTCGTTTATATTACGTAGACAGTCCATGTCATTCGAAGTAAGTCAATGTGTCATTGTCATAGATCAGTGTAGAGTGTTATTGCATTGACCAATATTTTTTTGTGTTTACTTTAAATAGTATTGCAAACATGGCTATTTAATGAATTGTTATCGCAATAAACGTCTAAAGATTATTATCTGTAGTAGCGTCACAGTATAAAGATTCCATACAGTAGATTTACTCCTTTGACCTGCCTAAGGTACCGACATTTTTTGAAGGTCATCAATTAAATTTGTATGCGTATACGAGGACGGTTCAATAGCTTTACCGAAACGTTTAGATACAAAATGTATTTGTACTTTGGCTTCACGATGACACTCTGTACAACCTAGTCATTTCTTAGCGGAGAACTAGTTGATGAATTGGTGCAGCGTCGGCAGAAGAGGGATATATAGGCGTGTCTGGGAAGTGAACCTACTGTATAGTATCTTTACGCTATTGTAGCGTAGTAGTGAGCTGTTGATATTTACTTTATTAGACATTCCACAACCGAAACTGTTTACATTTTTCATCGATGTAACTGCTTAGTTGTTTTCGCAATTTCTCTATACATTGCCAATTCACGCGATCCCCTATTGCATCTAGTTAACAGCCATATTTCAGAAACATCCTGTATATTATGAAATTAATAGAAAAAAATATGTATTTCTCTTTTATAAAGTAAGATTAAGCATCAACCGCTTTGAATCGTATTGATAATAATCGGACACTTCTAGCATTCTAAGGCATCAGGACCTTCATAAAAAGAACAAATTATCAGTGCATTTGTATGTCGTTTCTATTATCGTAAGTGATTCTAAACACGTGGACGAGTATCTCTTAAAAGTCGCCTTTAAATTTCCTATACATACAAAGGCGCGTGTAATTCAATGAACGGAGTTGAGACGTGCGAATCGGCATTGTCACGGAATTAAAACTCTCCCCTCTTGATTCGACGTCATTAAAGCACAGCAACGCCATCCACGGATAAGGGTTTCGCCCTTCCGTCAAAGATTAATATTGACTTACTTTAACAGTCACGAGCTATCTTTCGTGAGATTTTATTGCTGATTGCGAGAGGAGCCATTTCGAAATTATTTCTCTCCTCTATCTCTATACAAACGTAATACGTACTACTCACATTAACGATCATTTCCTTAAATGAATAAATGGAGAAGGAATTTATCATTGAATACGCAGATTGCGAAGAATAGGGAAATACATGCGAACTATTAAAATATATATATCTAATGTTTACCTTAAAAAATAGTTTTCAGGCAATTATAAAGGTAAGTATTTGTACCTATAGGACTTGGTTTATAGCCTCAAGTATCCACTGAAGGTCAATGAACAAAGAAAACGAAAATGGAACTTGGTCTAACAAAAGGAGAATGTCCCACGATATCTAAAACTACTTTTTTGAATGACGGACATGTTTCGTTCATTTGGATTATGTACATTATCAACGCGAAACTTGATGACTCAGAATGAGACTTTTAAAAACGGTTGGTACTTTTTTACTCCATTACTGAAGACTAATCGGAAAGAAACTGATCCTTATATCAAGAAGTACTGAAACTATAGTCAATGAATGATTTTGGAAATTGCTCTAACAAAAAGTATACCAAAATAACAACAAGTGACTCACTTCTAATTGCTATAGCACTCTTTTGAATGAAAGACACGTGTTTCGCCCACTTGGGTTGTGGATATTATCAACGCAACACTTAACGCTGAAGAAGACTCTTAAAAAGAATTAATACTCACTTTTGGGTCTGATGCTGATGTAAAGAAGGAGCCAAAATATACGTCTGAAGTGTCTTTTTGTGCATGGGCCTGTGTCAGTGTCACAAATATACTTTAAATAACCCTCCCCTAATTACCACTACACTTTTTTTGATAATGGACTCGTGTTTCGCCCATCACTTTATTTAGGAATATTATCAACCCGCTATTCAACTTAAGTCTGGTGACTTATCGCAAAGAATTTAATGAAAATTGGTGTAACCATTATCGAAACATTTAAGATTCTATACATGTCTGAAGAAGTCATACATATGATTATAAATAGACACCTCTGCTTCAGGAAGTTGAATAAAATAACATAAAGATATGCTTAGCTGAGCATACGACCGAACTAATATCAGTACCATATTTCAGAACACTTTCTTTGAACAGAATGCCTTAACAAAGTAAAATTATTCTCAAGATAATACTTATTTATTAATGGATGTAATGTTTACTTTTTGTAAGTGAACAATTGGTTTATAGCATCTATAATGTGTAACACAAATGTCTTCCGTCGAATCACATCCTGGTTTAAAATAATAAAACTGCTTTTCACCTTAGTAGACTGTAACTTATCGCAATTGTGTAAATTATGGGAAGAAATAGAAACTGTTATCAAAAAATGATGAAGATAAGTGCGACTAGCATCGACTCGTAATGGATTAAGAAGACGGACACCACTAACGAAAATTATTAATACTTGCAGTGATTTTATGTAACGCATAAATTAAAACCAATAATAATAATTAGNTTCATTCTACTATGGATTCCGGCAGTGAAAGCCTTTGTTCTTATATTGTTCTGGATTCTTTCGATGAAATCTAGCTTTTCAGGATCTTTCAGGTGGCAACTTTAATAGTGACCTGGTTTGGATTGAGTTTTGATAACAGTAACCTCTAGAAAAGTAATGTTTCATATCACATGCAGTTCATGGACTAAATCAGTAACGTGCCATTAAGGTTAGGTAACCAAATGGAGATGTACGTAAGAAGATGATTTTTTTTATAAAAAGTTTATGTAATTAATAATGATAATATCAGAACTTTTCTTCTTTTAACTACCAAATGTACAATTATAAGCAGTCTATAAAATTATATTATGATTAAGATTTTACAAGTGCGGAGAATGAGGCAGGGACATAATCTAAAATTACAGACGTCATTATGCTTAGGTATTAAAGTAATCGTTATGATTTTTGAAATTGTTAATGTAAATTGCTCTTACCACGCATGACAGCGGCATAGCTTTGTAGACAAATAGATACTATGTACTTGGATTTTTAAATGGCATTCGACAGAGTTGAACACATGAGTTGCTTCTTGCTAACATTGAGCCTTTAGGAATTCAAAATCATTTAGGTTTGCTACAGGCTTTTTGTAACTGACAAACAGATGTTATTAGAAGCAGAAATTGGAACTAAGCGGAGTAGAAGTAAACCAAAATTATGTTACCTTTCACAAATAACATAGTTAAGAATGTGGAATATTATAATTTTAGGGAATTGCAAAGATTACCTCAGCATATTAGGAAAAAGTGGAACTGCGTATGTCAAACCAGTCTTAGACTATTTATCCTATGATGATGCTGATTATACACTGATACGTCAGGTATGATACAGCGTTCCATCCTTAGTTTTCTGTTGGTTTTGCTTTTTGTTATCAATGGTACTGCAATGAGGTTATATTTTACACAAGTGCGACGTAAATTAATTTGCCGTTATTGCAAATCCCTGATGATGCTCGAGAGTTTCAGAAGGATCTAGATTCGTTTGAGCATACCTCATTAATTTGAAATTAAACGTGAACATGTATGAGGTGCCGCTCTTCTAGAGAAAATTCTACAGTGCGTTTTACCTTTAAATCCACAAAAGAGTTTATAGATCAAAACATGTTGATATCTTTATATAAGACTCTAGTTTTAGCAATATTTTTGTATTGCCCCGTTATTTGGATTATTCCGTATCTAGTCTTTAAGCTATTCAGCATAGACTTATTACAAAATTGTCTTGTATCTGGGAGAGGCGTATGATATTCTATAAACATGACTACACTGAACTCGTCGTTGACAATATTAAGTCTGATCCCATTTCTCAGTTCCTTAGTCTTCTAGAGCTTCTCTATGTTATAAGACATTCGAATGCCAATACTGAAAATTTTGCTGTTACTACATTTTTTTCACTTTCTAATAAATAGATTAAGAAGCGAGTGGAATCTCTTATCAAATTAACTTATGTCTTTGTCTATCAGGAGTACCTCTTTAAAGGAGGCTTAGGCACTTAAACACGTACCAATTGTTCAATCGGTACTTTGTAACCAAGGAAAAACAAGGGATCACTTTTGTCGTAATTTGTATGAGGTTAGGATATACACATTACATATACATAGTATGTATATGTATGCGTGCATGAAAACATCATCTGTCGTAGTAAATATAATCACAGATTTGTCACAATGACGGGCATTTGGGGGTATTTAATCTCTTGGCATGTTTTGAATCAGAATTGGAAAATGATGGGCTTTTTGAAAATTCTTCAAATCGCAAATAATTAAGAAGAAAAAAATGTCCAAATAATATGCAAATGATAATATGGAGGCAGATATCAGAAATGGATAAAAGTTGGCTTCAAATATTGCAATGCTGCCAACATAACCTAAATGGTAAAAATGTTCTAAGGAGTTATAGCGACAATAAAAAAGAATAGACAACTGTCATGCTGACTACAAAATGAAGGGAAGGGTATAAGTCATAACAATAGTGAGTTTCGTTCCTGTCATCTTTTGCTACTGTAATCATCTAATCCTACAAGCATATCTGTCAAAAGGGAAAGTTGGCATTACTGCGAAAGTTTGCCATTTTGTAAAGCGAACTTCAGAGACGGTGTTGTAAACTCCATATCCACCTTCGAATGCGATATAGATATAACGTAAAGGTTCACCATTGTTTTGTCACTCTATTTTTCTCACCATACTGCAATTATGGCGCACATGCAAGGNGAGTATCTCTTAAAAGTCGCCTTTAAATTTCCTATACATACAAAGGCGCGTGTAATTCAATGAACGGAGTTGAGACGTGCGAATCGGCATTGTCACGGAATTAAAACTCTCCCCTCTTGATTCGACGTCATTAAAGCACAGCAACGCCATCCACGGATAGGGGTTTCGCCCTTCCGTCAAAGATTAATATTGACTTACTTTAACAGTCACGAGCTATCTTTCGTGAGATTTTATTGCTGATTGCGAGAGGAGCCATTTCGAAATTATTTCCCTCCTCTATCTCTATACAAACGTAATACGTACTACTCACATTAACGATCATTTCCTTAAATGAATAAATGGAGAAGGAATTTATCATTGAATACGCAGATTGCGAAGAATAGGGAAATACATGCGAACTATTAAAATATATATATCTAATGTTTACCTTAAAAAATAGTTTTCAGGCAATTATAAAGGTAAGTATTTGTACCTATAGGACTTGGTTTATAGCCTCAAGTATCCACTGAAGGTCAATGAACAAAGAAAACGAAAATGGAACTTGGTCTAACAAAAGGAGAATGTCCCACGATATCTAAAACTACTTTTTTGAATGACGGACATGTTTCGTTCATTTGGATTATGTACATTATCAACGCGAAACTTGATGACTCAGAATGAGACTTTTAAAAACGGTTGGTACTTTTTTACTCCATTACTGAAGACTAATCGGAAAGAAACTGATCCTTATATCAAGAAGTACTGAAACTATAGTCAATGAATGATTTTGGAAATTGCTCTAACAAAAAGTATACCAAAATAACAACAAGTGACTCACTTCTAATTGCTATAGCACTCTTTTGAATGAAAGACACGTGTTTCGCCCACTTGGGTTGTGGATATTATCAACGCAACACTTAACGCTGAAGAAGACTCTTAAAAAGAATTAATACTCACTTTTGGGTCTGATGCTGATGTAAAGAAGGAGCCAAAATATACGTCTGAAGTGTCTTTTTGTGCATGGGCCTGTGTCAGTGTCACAAATATACTTTAAATAACCCTCCCCTAATTACCACTACACTTTTTTTGATAATGGACTCGTGTTTCGCCCATCACTTTATTTAGGAATATTATCAACCCGC
>NW_020439427.1:12023-12493 GCF_000699045.2 Agrilus planipennis | reverse complement strand
GAAAATTTCTTCATTTATCAGAAGCTAAACTGAAAGAAGGGATTTTCGTTGGGCCTGATATTCGTAAATTGATGCTCGATACCAACTTCGAAGCAGCGATGAGTACAAAGGAAAAAGAGGCTTGGATATCATTTAGAGAAGTTGTGACGAAGTTTTTGGGTAATATAAAAGATCGTAACTATGAACTTATCATATCTAACATGATAAACTATTTTAAAAATCTTGGTTGTCTGATGAGCCTTAAAGTCCACTTTTTGCACAACCATCTTGACTTTTTTCCTACAAACTTAGGTGATGTCAGTGAAGAGCAAGGGGAACGGTTTCATCAGGACATCAAAGAAATGGAGAAACGATACCAAGGAAGGTGGAATGTAAACATGATGGGTGATTACTGTTGGACACTTCACAGAGAGCAACAGAATGCTTCGCATCGGGGAGAAAAAGCTATGCAAGAAACTTTACAGAGAGAA
>NW_020439427.1:3332-7450 GCF_000699045.2 Agrilus planipennis | reverse complement strand
AAAAATTGATTAGAGAAATTCTTCTGTGTTAATGTTACTTTTAAATTCATTTTTTAGTTTTCTGGATATATCTCTTTTTTTATAATGGCCATAAAATTCATAATTTTTAATTTTTTGACTGGCCACTTTCAGAGTGTGTGATAAATGTCCTAAACTTGAAAAAAAAAACCACTTGCCAAAACTTAGATACAAAAAAAATGTCATTCCATTCACTTTATTTTCTTTCTTCATATGTAGAATTACCCATTTACCAGAATATTATTGTATGTATATTTATGAATGTTATATTTATGTATAAAAAAATAAGTATAACAAAATAAGTTAAACGAAATACAAAACCTGAAAAGAAAACAAACCAAGTAAAAAACGAAAATTAAAACAAAAAGTTTTATTATATTTTATACTGTGTACAATTATTCTAGTTTTTGAACATATGCAAGCTTTTTTAAACAGTTTCGCAAATTTCTTGTTTCGTTATAATTTTCGATAATTCGATTGATTCTATGGTCTAATTTTATATAGTTCTTTCTTCGGCGTTTACCTTCTAGGTTTAAGTATCTTCGGGCAACGAGATAGTCGTTTTAAACATTCTATGAGTTTGTAAAGATTGCGATGAGACTTATTTATTAAATTTCATTTAGACGATAATTCCAACCTTTAACAGCATTATTGGTCCTATGCCTTTGTCCATAATTATTCCAGACTGATATTCTTTTGTTTTTATTCTATCGTATAATCATTCTTCTACAAAATAATCGAAAAACTCCTGCAGTTTTTAATGCTCAAGCACTGTTTCCATAATTTTCAATCATCCTTCCGATACATCTTCAGTAGGCAAGTAGACAAAAGCTACGCACATGCGATTGTGTAATTGGATATCAACATCTATAGCAGGTTGATGCTAGGCCAATTGATTGTACTTTTCGCTAAAAGCATTAATTAAAGTGGTAGTTGCAGCCACTAATTCGAATATTTTTGATGTAGCGTTTCAATAAAGCAATGACAGCTGCTTTGAAGTCAAACTGTACTGTTTTTAGTTTCCAATTAGGAAGTTTTTCTAAAATGATTCGTTTTAATCGCTCATACGTTCTTTCTTTCTTATTTGGTAAAAGAGCATATCACAGGAATAACATTTGTTTCTTTATTATTGCTCTGTAAATCTATACTGATAAAGTTTACATTGCTTCATCTTATTTAATCATTGATTCATCATTGCTTTGGGTAGAAGTTTTATTTAAAAATTATATTGAAACTAAAAAGACAATATACATACACGATGTGTGATCAGTACCCCGGAAAAATTAAGGGAGAAGAAGGTACTTGAAAAAGAAATAGAATGAACCATCCCGCACCACTCAGTGTTTATATAAACATGAGAATAATGACCTTACCGAAAGCCCAAACTACTCCGGCAATGCTGACGATTACACGTATTCGCGCGATGCTGGCAGTGCACCATCCATATGTGACACCATGACTGCATATTCTGCATGTAAATACATTGATTTTTGCTTTTTTTCACACCGACCTGCCTGTCGTGTCAGCTGTTGCGAAGGTCACGAATAGGTACGCCTGTTTCTTCAGTTGACACATTTGATAACGACCGGCCACAATATAATCCGGCTGCAAAACTGTTAACTGTTCTCAGCCATTGACGGCTCGTTAACTAGGTTACTTTTTGTGCGTACTTTTTATATTCCCTACGTTGTGATGCTACAATGCCTCCAGATGTTACCTTTCAAATATTCCGGAATACTGACCAGACATCCTGTATATACTTATAATTTCATGATTAAATAAAGATAGGAAACTACGAAATAAAGGTTAAATTCACTATATTATCTTTGAAATTTTTAATTTATTTAATAGCATAAAGGCTATAGGTATTTACTAAAAATCATAGTCAGCTGATCATATAATGGGGAGAAAATCGTCAGTTAAATGGTTATTTATATGATTGCAGACTGATATTGTATGCGTGCTCAACGCTTACAACGGTGGTTCCCCCATTTGAAGCACAAGTCCCTAATTATTAATTTTATCATTTTGATACGTTGTAAAAACTGATGAGGGGTGAAATGATTTTAAACCCCCAATTTTTGTTTCCGATTTATAGGGGTAGTTGATGTAACATCCACTTGCAGCTGAGAATTATTTTCCGGTCTAGGTATATTATTTAAACAAACGCTGAACAAATTCTTGAATGCATTGAAATATTTATTTTGATTTATGTTTTTGGCATATTTTAATTTGTCTGTCAGTCCGCACTCCAAGATTCTGGTTATTATTTGCATTCGCACCATCACTTGATATAAAAATCGAGAGGAATCACAACACACCAAAATGAAACGCTACCTCCCAGACCAAGAAAGGCTTTTTAAAGCAAAATAGTTTTAGATGAGTGGTAAAATACTATACCTAATTAAAAAAAAAAACCGATCAGGTGCACAGTGTAATCTTATTCACTCGTTTTACTTTGTAAAAAGAAATATTTACATATTATCACTTTCACTGTTATATGAAAACACACAATTAATACGAGAAGGTTTTTTGTAAAGTGATACATGTATATCGGGTTTAGAATTTGCATTTGTTTTTTTTTTTTCAACAAAAATAGAACAATATAATAGAATTAAATTTCTAGCTTACGATTTAGTTTTGTTTTAATAAAACAATGTAACTAATTTATTGGATGCTTGACATGTATAAAAACTGTTAAAATATAATATGTCTTCCTATATTAAAATTGTACGTCATCGGTACTGTAATGTATAATAATAATATCCTATAGTTAGTGAAAAGTAAAGAAAACTACAAATATTCTATAACTTACTGCTATATTCCTTATAACTAGTGTATTTCAATAATAAATACTTTTCATACCATCATTACTAAAACTAACAAGTTATGGGCCCATCAGCTACGTGTATGTAAAAGAAGTGAAGTATTTGAGAAAGTGAATAAACACGAAATTAAACATAATAGGTATAGTCCGAAAAAATCAGCTTAATAAATCAGTTGACACCAATAGAAAAACCCACCAGTCGGGAAAACAATGCGACATGGAGATTTGGCGTCAAAATTCACTTTGAGCACAAAGAATTATGGGCTTGCCTTGAAAATACGGATAACCCAATTATCAATTCCAAACGTGATCTAAAACCTCAAATCAAAAATAGTATTGTTAGTAGATTCTGTTAACTACGTCTGCATTTAAGAAGCCAAAACAGCGAAAAAAAGTTTGGGACAATTTAGCATATGTCTTTATCCACAACAATTCTAGTCGGATGTCAAAATGTACAAGAGTATGTAAGTAAAATAATATGTAACCACAGTACATAAGCCACGAAATATTGGCTGTAAAGTAGATGATGAGTAGTTTGGGACTCGGTTTATCTCCAGTATAAATGACACATCGCAGCCTTTCATCATCATCATAAGGTCATCAGTCCTAAGACTGGTTGGACACGTATCTCCACTCTTTCCTATCCTGAGCTAAACTTCGCATTTCCCTAAAACTAGAACAACCCACATCCTTAACTATTTGCCAAGAGTAATCTAATCTAGGTCTACCTCTACCCCTCGTAACTCCTGTTTCTGCCTCTAATATGTCTCTGACTAGACCTTCATGCCTGAAAAGGTGTCCTACCAACCAATCTCGCCTATTTTTTATTGACTTCCATAGAGTCCTCTGTTCTCCTATT
This sequence comes from Agrilus planipennis, assembly GCF_000699045.2. Lineage (NCBI taxonomy): Eukaryota > Metazoa > Arthropoda > Insecta > Coleoptera > Buprestidae > Agrilus > Agrilus planipennis. Next base: position 3,746 of record NW_020439427.1, on the reverse strand, counting down.
CTTTCCAATACCTCTTCATTTCTAACCTTTTCTACCCACGGTATCCTCATCATCCGCCTACAACACCACATTTCGAACACTTCTAACCTTTTCTTTTCTGCCGCTCCCACTGTCCATGTTTGCACCCGTACAACGCCGTGCCCCAAACATACACCTTTAACACCGCAGTCTTTACAGTATATTATTTATAAGAATTTCAAAAAGGACCTCGCATTGTCACATGATATAGATTCGCTCAAACTTATATTTCGTTAACCGATTATAGGTCCAAAACCGCGCCTTAAATGAAGAAGGTACTTGAAAAAGAAATAGAATGAACCATCCCGCACCACTCAGTGTTTATATAAACATGAGAATAATGACCTTACCGAAAGCCCAAACTACTCCGGCAATGCTGACGATTACACGTATTCG
>NW_020439427.1:0-517 GCF_000699045.2 Agrilus planipennis | reverse complement strand
AAATTTAGTATCAACACATCTCTCGCAGTCGTGGTTAATAATGTTTAATATTGTTTTAACACTAATGATAACATGAAAAAGAAAGTTATTATAATATTATAATTATTTATATGTTTAAATAACAATAACTCGACCAACTCTTGATATCAGATATTATTTTTCTTTATGTTGTTTCTTTGACTTTAACAATACTATAAATCATATACTAAGTACAACTTGACGTGCAACTTTACCAAGATAAGGGGCCATCCCGAAATTACGTTAAAGGGGAGGAACGGGGTTCTACGAAGTGTGGCATTGTGTGACAAGGGGATGAGAAGGGGTCCTAAATTTCGTGACGTCACATTTCAAAATTTTCAAAATCTACGTAATTTCTAGGTGTAAAAATTGCAAAATATGTAATGTCACACTAGGAATGGGGGGAGTCTCAGAAATGTGACCAGTTGTGACAAGGACGGGGGAGGGGTCAAAAAAATCATGAAATTCGTGTGACGTAATTTATGGATGGCCCCTAACG
>NW_020439426.1:10917-12407 GCF_000699045.2 Agrilus planipennis | reverse complement strand
TAAATATTGGGCCAATGTCGTGTGCTACTGGGGGACCTCGTGAATGCTAAGCACTGATCTACTCCAGGCCATGGCGTTTGGTCATTCAAAGGACTTTGCTCACTATTAATGTCAGATCACACTGACCGATATCGATATATTTAGAGTGGACTACACAACTGCACAGTTTAAGTGAAGACAAACGTTTTTGTCATATTCTTTGGTTCACACAGGGGGCAAGCAGCGGAATATGCTATTAAACGTGTTGCCAATATGTAAAACCTAATAAAAAAGAAGACACCTACTATTTTATTAGTTCAATTTTCAGTTTCGAGAATTCTGAAAATTATGCATTTTTGTGAGTGATCTCTACATTTACATTTCTATGCTGGAGAAGGTATGACTCCTCCAGTGTTTGGGTGTCATTATAATCAATGGGACGATATTCCGCCTCGAAGAAATACATAGCATATTAAATAAACTTTCACTGGGAGCACTGTGAAAACAAGAAGCGTCGTAGCCTTTAGACAATTGCTTTGCATTCAGGAGGACACCGGTTGGATTCCGAGTCCATCTGCCCTGGTCAAAAGGTCTCTATGGTTTTCTTGAACTACTTAGGAAAATGCTGTTGCTCTCCTGTCTTCATTTCGTCCGTCTTATCATTCTCACCACTCACCCAGTCCCACGATTCCTAAATACAGACTGAAGTGGTCTTTCCGCTCTCCCCTCCTACCTAGTCCAGACGGACTGCCCCCCCTCTACAATATTACCTAGTATCTTTAAAGATTTTTTGCACTGCGAACCTTTATCATTTTTTTGCAAAGTCAACTTCAGAGATGATGCCAATGTTTCTAAAATACAATGGAGACTGAATACTATCATCAAAATTATTCTACATCAAGGTTTGACCTGGAGCTGCAGTCTAATAAATGTAATTTAAAGGTTTTGATGGTTTTTAGGTTTTGTTTGAAAGATTTTGAGAGTTTGGACAGTTTAGGCTAGTTCGCAAAGAAGTTGTAACTCTATTAACTATTACAGTCAACTTGTTAAAGAAGAAAGTACAAATTTGTAATTTCAACATTCGGTGAACATTTTGCCTGACCTGTAGGTACATCAAAGTATTTATGGTTAGATTAACATTCCATTCCAATAATAAAAACATGTTTACTCTGCCATTTGTTGTTGACGACTTTAGCAAAGATTTAAAATTCACTACAAAGCACGAATACCTTCTTGGTAAGATAATCGAATAGATAATTATTAAAAATTACGTCATTGCAATTATCGTATATTTGGAATATGATGGTACAATATGAGTCATCTTTTAATTATTATCGATACATGAGCTAACAATGAGCATGAATCTTCTTATTTAGAAAAGGAAGACTTGTTTCCAAGGCTGACAAGACCGTAGAAAATAAATAGTTAAAATATAAATAATAAAAAAAGATGTAAAACCAATAAAAATTCAATATAAAAATTTTAAAACAAACCTAACAAAGACAAAATTA
>NW_020439426.1:0-8622 GCF_000699045.2 Agrilus planipennis | reverse complement strand
TAAAAAATTAGAGTCATTTTGTTACAGTGGTTTTCTGTAGTCAATTTTTACCAGAATTTCTAAAATCCACGATTTCGATAGATACTTTTGGTGTCAATAGCACCTTCCCGTAGACTGTTTTAATAAACCATGTCTGATAATATTGTATGTACAACATACTAATGTGCTTACACAAGTTATAACAATAGTACTTCAACAATTTCTATGATTTGATGGCTAGATATGCTTGAGTATATCACCTGCGGCATTTGATAAACGTACTTTCACAGATTTAACATAAGTTTGGAAGAATAATAACAAGACACCATTCAAAAATTATATGTATATTGCGCCAGTTGAACTCGTCCAAATTCGGACGGATTGATGGCGTTGTTGATGATGCCAATCAAAGAAACCTTTCCTTGCCGAAACCTCTTTTCACATAACGATTGCGCTGCTGAATTTTCTACTATATTCCCATATAACATCTACGACCTACGACCGGATACTGACATTTACACGTGCTCAATACGTCAATACATTGGTTATCTTTAATTAGAAGTTACGATTAAACGGAAACACCTTGGATATCCAAACTAGGCGCGTTAGTTATTTCTACCCTTTAGTTAGACATCTTAACAGTCAGCTGATTCAAGAAAGGACAATTAACCTAGGACCTAGGAGATACATGGATACAATTTGCATTACAAGCAGAGTCATACTTTAAACATAGAGTTGTAAGGTGTGTTGGTTGAAGAAGTTGAAGAATTCTATATTAAGGGTCACTACTGTTCTGTTGCTACTTGTTAATAACCACAATTTTTGTCCCAATATGTTCTCACCTTCTCAGGTATAATGGGCTAGTTATGGGATATATCAGAAGCAGATACAGGAGTTAATAAGAATAGATGTAGACCTAGATTAGATGACTGTTCGCAAATAGTTAAGGATGTGGGATGTTCTAGTTTTAAGGAAATGCGAAGATTAGCTCAGGATAGGAAAGAGTGGAGGTGCATGTACAACCAGTCTGGCTACCTTATGACGATGATGACTAAAATAGTCATATATAACAGGTTAGCATTCAAATTTTCTTCGACTTGTACGCACTTTCTCTTATGTCTACGACGCTACTGAGACGCCACCTGTTAAAATTTTTACTGAAACAAGAAAAATAATGTCTTGCATGATACTGCCTTTCTGTACTGTATAAATTTTATTCCTGGGCAGGCAGTCCCTCTAGTTTACGTCAGGGGTAGGGCAAGAGGCCCCCTTAAACCACCTTTTAGAAATCGTGGGAAGGGGTGGGTGGTGGTTGGGTGAATAATATGAGACGGACGAAATGAAGACAGAAGTGAGTGAAAGATTATCTGTGGAATATTACTGTCCCAGTATTGGCTAAATGATTAGGAAATTTGGACTAGGGCAGGCAGACCTGGAATCGAACCGGTGGTGCATTCCCTTAATAAATAAGTAACTACCCTTTCTCTATATTTGCATATAGTAAAACCAAGAAGAATCAACACTGAGTCTAGAAAAACAGTTTTTAAAAGTTATACTACAAAATACGTTTAAGCACAAAATACGATAATTTTTTTTACTGTGTTTTTGTTGACTTTAATCAAGATGAAGGTAAAAAAAGAGAGCTATAAATGATCGAAACATGCTGCAACGTCTAATTAGTAATTACATGGGTTGAGAATTAGTAAATTGTGTTGGAAAAGAATTCGTAAATCATTCTACCTCTGTAATTACCTATTACAATTAGTAAGAATGTGCTAATGACGCTTCATGTTAACCGTTTTTGTTTACATCATACTGCTTTACCTATTAAAAGTTAAGTTAATTATAGCAACATATTACTAGAGGATAGAATCGCATTATGAAACAGTATACTTGAGGTCAAATCTTTGAACTTTGGAGTGGACATGCTACGTATGAAGAAAAACAACCGTCAAGGGTAGCCTTTAAAACTGAATAAGTTTTTTGTTGCAAAAAAATTAATAAATACCTATCGCGATAAGTAATATCAATCATCATCATTTAATACCGAAACAGGAAAAACTAAAAAAAAGCAAATAAACAACCGAAAATTAAATCAGTGGCCTACAGGTACTAGTACTAATAGCAATTACAAACAAAGTGTTAATTGAAATTGACCGCACTTAATGTCACTACACTGACAGTTATATGCTGCATATTTTAATTGTTTACGCAAGCGTATCTGAATAATTTTCTATATTTTACAATTCCACATTAGGTGACAAATGTCGGACACAGACTCGCGTTGTGTTGAGTAAACATGCAAATTTCAACAAACGGTAATGGTCTAGTGGTATCAACCGTCGACTACTAAGCAAGCGGGCCCGGCTTCTATGCTTGCCTGATGCTATAGCTTTTTTTATAATTTATGTTCTTTAAACTTATTACTAGTTTATTTTTTTTGTATCAAATGCATTAATTAAAGGTGTATGTTTGGAGCACGGCGCTGTACGGGTGCGAAACATGGACAAGGGCGCGGCGGTAAAGAAAAGATTAGAAGCGTTTTAAATGTGGTGCCACATGCGAATGATGAAGATACCGCGGATAGAAAAGGTTAGAAATGAAGAGGTATTAGAAAGAGTAAGAGTTTGGAAGTCAATAAGAAATAGCCGAAATAGGTTAGTAGGACATCTCTTCAGGCATGAAGGTCTAGTCAGAAACATATAAGCGGCAAAAATGGAAGTTAGGAGGGGTAGAGGTAGACCTAGATTAGATTACTGCTCGCATATAATTAAGAAAATGGGATGTTCTAGCTTTAGGGAAATGCGAAGATTAGCTAAGGATACCAAAGAGTGGAGGTGCGTGTCCAACCAGTCTTAGGACTGACGACCTTATGATGATGATGATGAAATGTATTAATGGAAACATACTTTTATTTGTGCTACCATTTTTTAATAACTTTATTTAGTAACGTGTGTGTGTACATGTGTTTTACAGGTTGTTCGAGGGTCTACCTTTTGGACCACGAAATTGGTCTTTTATATGGGCCCCTTTTTATGTTGATGGTTAATTTTATTAACCAATCAATTTGAAATCTACAGTAACCGACATTATGTCTCAGTTTCGTGAGTGTTGTGGTGGTCATATTTTAATTTTTTGTTAGTTCTCATGGCTCATGCTGTAGGCATATATGGTTGTGGTAGTGGTAGTAAGACCCATGCTGTATGATTCCAACAAAGATGGTGGTTATACCAAGCCTTTTTTTTTCATAATAAAATTCATTGTTATATTCTAAGCTATCTGACGCTACCTACCGTATGTGTCTACTTACAATATATAAATATGGCGTAGAAAACTCGACTGCTAAAGAAAAATGCACAAACATATGGGATTCATTCATGCATACAGCCACGGTCGCGTACATGTACAAGCAAATATGTACCGTATACATGTACATGTAAAGCGCTCACATATTTCTATCCGTTTACCTACATACAAAGGTGTGTTATTACGTTTTCAGCATAGGTCGAATTCCTACGCGTTCTTCGCTTGGCTCCTTTAGCAAATTCTTTGGAAACTTGTATCTATCTAAGTCATTAATTTGTACGTACATACGTATCAGACCACGACTGGGTGCACAGGTGAACTCTGTACCGGTTTAAGTTGACTCTGCGTTTTCCCTGACCGTTAGCACGATTTTCTGTGCACTCGTGTTAACGCAAAATAATATACCCATGGATATAAGAAACTCAGATACTTGTAGATTTCAGAGACTCATTGTTTCTTTAAGAAGACTGAAAAGTGTATAAATTATACTACTAATGTGGACTATAATAATGTGAAAATTAGGGTCCGATATCGAGGCTAATATATTTAAAAAATCAATTTTCGATTTACAGAAAGAAATATGTTCTAACGCAATTTTGTCACTTCTGCAAACTTTAGGTACTAAACGAAGTCATACATAAAATCAAGCCATCATAAACCATTGGTAAAAGGGTTACACAAACCCAAAGGTTTGCAACTTGTAGAAAAATATAACAATTTTCCGCCGTTTTCTCGCTGCCTTTCCCTATAAGACGTTAAAATTAATAATTGAAAACGGCGAAACTTAAGTTGATAAAAAATAACAATTTATAATGCATTGTCTAGTATAAATGAAACGTTTTATATGACTATTGATACTCTACGTGTTAATTTAGATTTGAAATCGCGCGATAGACAACTCGCAAGTGACGTCATGCGCAGACTTGTACAAATTTTCAACTCGTACGCATCATATCTTGTTAGGTATCCTTTATACCATGGCATAATACTACATTTTAAAAGCTTTAAAGTATAGTCTAGTATGAGGCAATGTTTTGTATGAGTGCTACAAATATTCATAGTTACTCTCCTACGTACTAATATAAATTTAAAAATGATTAAATATAAAATTTACAAGGTGGCGTCATGCGCAGACATATTTTTGTTTTACTTTTATTTATTTTCATACTATACATATTTCTGAATACATTTTCAATTGTATGTAAGGCTATCTCTTACTCCTCTTTGGTAGATGCTAACACAGCTATATATTATTATAAGTAAGTAGTATAGAAATATTGAATATTTGACATTCGAGAGCGAGAATGATGGCGAGAAAACCAAAAGGGAAAAGAGATCAACATAATCTGTTACCGTTAACTGTTCGGCAATGGGCCAAACTTGTAAGCTTTATTACAACTAGTTGTAAAACTATAAAAAAAAGTCCGGACACGATACGATCTAGTCATTAATACGTTTTTCTGTAGCAACCGCTCTGCTTAATGTTGACTGTTGCCGATGAAGGAACGTGCTCCAGCATCAATTTTTTTATTTGATCAGCAGTGTTTGTTGCACGCGGTTTTATTTTTAATCGAATTGTGAACATCTCGTTGAACAATGTCGCAAATAATGGTAATGAAAAAAAATTGGTTGTTGGTGTCTCTAAAAACTGAACCAGTTTTTCAAAAATAGCGATTATGTAGGTACCTATATTAAAAGTAATACTTACATGTACACCACTTCACTTGTCAGTACGATTCTTTTATTAAAAAGGTAAAAATGTAAAAGGGTTGCATGATTCTCTTATTGGCACACGTTTATAAGATTAGTTACTTATTGTATACTACAAAAAACTTTGGGACAGTATCGTATGCAGATGTGGGTTTAAGGGACATGGTTGGAAGGCTTGAGAAATACTTGATAAGAAAGGGATGGGAAGTAAATTGTGAAAAATCAAAGGTAATGGAGTTTGGGGAGAAGAGGGGGAGAAGGGGAAGAGGAAAGCAGGTAATACTATGGAAAGGGGTGGAAATAGAAAGAGTGAAGAATTACGTATATCTTGGATATATGCTGGAAGACAATAGTAAGGATGAGTGGCACGTATTTACGTGTCTGATTATTTAATCAGGTAGAAAAAGGGAAGGCCATCGTGGGAAGGGTGTAAGTCCTGAGTCGCAAATTCTGTAGGGAGGATTGGGAAAGAAGGATAATGCTATTCAATGTAGTTGTGAGGGGATTGTGTTTTCTGGGGTGAAAGTATGGGTATGGAAAGAAAAAAGACAGGTAGAGGTCTTATATAAAAAATATATAAAGTGGGTTTTAATGTTAGAAAGAATTACACCGGACTATGTGGTAAGGAGGGGAACCATATGCGGGAAAATGTGGGAGGAAGAATTGAAAAGAATGGTGGAATACGAGGGGGAATTAGAAAATGTAGAAGAAGGAGATACAATAAGGGAATTACAGAGAAAAGAGGTCATGGATATAGGTAGGAAAAATAGATACGATAGAGAGAAAGATGCTACACTAGGGTTGTTAAAAATTAACCAGGAACAGTTGATGGAGTGAAAAGGACAAGATAATAATATGTGGAAAATGGAGGGGAGATGATTTTAAAAATCTAGGGGAATCTACGTATGCGGTGGGACTGAGGGAGTTCTTTTGGAGAGATTGACAGGGGGACTTGACTCCAAGTTATTTAGAAAGCGAGAGGAGTATCAGCGTCTTGGCTAGAGTGAGAACAGGGAATGAGTGTAGAGGGTGCAAATACTGCCTCAAGGAGTTGGACAGGAGGTGTAGGTTGTGTGATATGGAGGCAGAATACCTAGGGCACATGCTAGAGGGATTTGAAGAAAGAAGGACCATGGAAGAATGTGTGGAGTTAGTTAACGAGGAAGGGGGTGGTTATACCTATAATTTATTACTAACATCAGTACGTTTCTCTTATTAGGAACTATGAAAAAGGGTTGCTTGAGTCTTCTATTAGCATACATTTACGAGATTAGGTATTTATTGTACACTAGCTTTACTAACATAATTATTAAAGAAGCTACTTCCAAAAAGACTGGTGCTTAATGTACGGCGCGAACTATTATAAGAGCGTCACTAAGCTGTGCTCGGTGATCCTATGCGCATTAAGGTAGTGCGCAAATGATTTGACGAGTAGACAAGAAGATTTTATTTGGGTTTTGTTGAGACCGATACGTTTTCTATCCTTTATTAGTGATGATGCATCATAAATCCATTTCCTTCGGGCTAAGTTATTGCCACTATCTCTAGCCTTCTTGGCTACAGTATTGAAATTACAATTCAAAATGTCTATTGTTTTGTTTTCAAATGAATCTTATGTAAAAATATATAAATTATTCCTACATGGTACTTAGAAGTTAATCTCAAATACTTAGCAAATATTACCTACAGTATGTCGTTACGAGACTCACTCGATTGTATCATTAAATTAATGAATCCTCTAGAACCATAAAAACCACAAAAAAATCATATTTAACGTAAACAACTCACCCAATAATGCAACACCACTTCTGTTCATCTCAATATAGGGGCGATTCTGGAAAGAAAAAGTAAATCAGTAAAATTATCATTTAATAAATTAAAAAGGCTGATGAAATGTATATTTGTATTAATCATAGGTAGGCTATAGCAGTAGATGTGGCTAAACGCACGCTGCCAGAATTACCCCTTTGTAAGAATTATTACAACACCATTTAAAGTCCGTTCATATTCCTATTGTGATCAAAAATAGTTAAACTGATTTATATGTTGATAGAAAGTGTTCAGGTGGTAATGATATGATTAATTTTGGGCTTAAGTTAGGTTATGGTATGGGCGATCGCCATAATTGAACTGTATGCTTCATGCACCATCGACAACGGTACCATCCGTCCAAATATGTAGGGTTCAACCAGTTCTTGACATTTGTCAATAGCGCAGCATACTAATACTGACAGTCAAAATTCCCTATTCCTTTAAGGACTTGTAATATGTATTTCTTAGTATACTTTTCAATGCTGATAAATTAATGTATTTATAATAATAATAATATGACGTCGCTGAAGTCAAATAATTCAGGATGGAAGGAGCAGTAGAGATATGAAATAGAGAAATAAAATAACGTATAACTACATCACAATAACAAACACAGTACAATCTATATAAAAAGCGTAAAATATATAAACTCGCATGAACGAATATGAAGGGATACAAATCAAATAAGATTAAGAGAAAACGATGAATACAATACAACTCGTTATGGTAAAGTACAGACGCGAGCATAATATCACAACAAATATCTGAACTTCTGGTGTATTAGACTGCACTGTGTGTGACATCCATGAAGTCCTTCGAGGAGCCAGGATAACGTTTAGCATGTAATTTTTGTTGGATCGTTACAAGCATCAGATGCTTCAGTTGACCATTCTCTCTGTTCCACATCACATTAACGTTAAAATTGTCTTTCATCAGAGATTTGGTTGTCTCTCGTGTTGGGTGTCTTGACATGAGCCTGTTTAATTCAAGGGAATCGATATCCACGTGTATGGATAGTTGAGACTTCTCTATAAAAGTTTTGATGATCCTTGACTGGAGCCCTTTGTATCCGGAATGTGACTCTAAGTAGGCAGTTAATGAGTAGGGATAGATTTTATTGTTCCAAAATTATGTTATTCAGTTGAACATCCACTTTACTTGTGTGGATACTATTGAGTCACATGGGGGCACAGTACTCTGCATATGAATAAACTACGCCCAGGGCTGAAGATCGCAAGATGGAGGCAGAAGATCCTCGGTGGTACCACAGAATTTATGCTGCGGTTTGAGGAGGGTGCTCTTTATAACGAAAGGGGGTTCTGTCAAGAGTAACTCCTAAGTATTTTGGTGTCTTAATTTGTTTAAGCAGATGATTCTCTAAGGGGATTATAAACTTTGTTGTTAGCCATTTCATTATTAAGGTGGAAACAGCTCAGACTTAGACAGATCTTAGATGTACTAGATTGAAGCGTCCTTTTACGAAAATATTCTTCCAGTATAGCCAAATCTGACATAAAGATGACTTCGGTTTAACGGGACTGTAAGGGCGTGATACATGGATGGTAGGCGTGGCGGAAAAGAAAAGGGTTAGGAGAATTCGAAATATGGTGTTACAAGGCGAATAATAAGGATACTGTGGATAGAGAAGGTTAGAAATATGGAGATATTAGAAATAGTGGAAGAACAGAAGGTGCTACAGAAGTCAACGAGATTTTACGTAGGCACTAAATAACTTAAATCAACCGGCGCTCAAAGGTATAGAAAAAACAGAAATACCAATGGTGACGCTCCCGTACTTTGATACCCTTACTCAGT
>NW_020439425.1:0-12462 GCF_000699045.2 Agrilus planipennis | reverse complement strand
TATTTGAATTATAGTGTATAAAAATTGTCAAAATAACCAACTTTCAACCCCCATAACTTTTTATGGGGGTGAGACCGCCGCAAATTTTTTATGGGGTTTTACTCAGGTTACCACCCTCTTTTGATCTCCCCTACCCTGTTTCGATCCCCTCTACCCTCACCCCCATCTAACCCCCATAACTTTTTATGGGGGTCAGACCGCCACGAACTATTTATGGTACAGCGGTAGGGGAGACCTCGTCTTTCGATCCACCCAAGTTTTACTTAGTGTATGTTTTTATTAATTTCAAATAATACGGATTCAATTGTAAAAAACCAAATATGAATTAAGTTTAGTTAGGTTTAAACAGTTACAACATAGATTAAGTTCAACATTCAACACCATCACCATCATCATAAGGTCTGGTTGGACGCGCACCTCCACTTTTTTCTTTTCTGAAATAATCTTCGCATTTCCCGAAAACTAGAATATGCTTAACTACTTGCTAATAAAAATTTTACAAAATTTTCAATATTTGTAGGTGGTGCTATTCTATTCTTTATAGGTAATGTGACGATTAAAACGATCAATGGATTTTCCCCAAGTTTTCAGGATGGACACGCACCTCCACTCTTTTCTATTCTGAGGTAATCTTCGCATTTCCCTAAAACCAGAACAATCCACATCCTCAACTATTTTATCTAAGCCTATCTCTACTCCTCTTAACTCCTGCTTCTACCTCTAATATGTCTGTAACTAAAATTCAACATTAAAACACATTAATACAGATTGGTTAAGCATGTTTAACATCATCACGATTGACCACCATCGAATGTTTTGGCGATAATTTAAACTTTTTTAAAAATATACCTATACATGCTGTATATGTATGATTCTGATAAAAATTAATATGTTAAAAGATAATATATTGCTTAATAGAATAGCATTTACAAAAACTACATGTGCACCACTATCGTAGCTTGTAAGCGATGAAAAACAAACAATTATTAATATTCATAACAATAACCGCAATTATAGAAACTACACTTTTTAATTACCGAGGTACATCATACAGAAATTATAATCAAACTAGAGACAAGATTATAATTTAATATTACAAACAACATCTGCGTTTCGTATGCCTGTTAGGCCACCTCAGGGTAGATTGTTAGTCAATTGTTATTTGGAAACGGTTAATAATATTTTTTTTACAATCATAAATGCACCTAGGCAGGTATAATAAATTATATATTTTTAAAATTGTTCTTTGAAAAGATAGCACAGTTAATAGATTGACAATGATGCATACATATATCAAGATTAATGTAAAATTGCCAAAAAAAATGTAATCTAAGAGGTCTGTTCAAAAAGTATCGCGAATTTTGTGTTTTTCAAACATTATGTATTTATTAATTTCATATGTATTTTATTCAAGTAAAGTAATCCTCAAATCATTTCAAAAAATTATGTTTTGTGAACAGGTTCAGCTCCTCAAAATTCACGCACAAACGTCAATTTTTATTCTTCCACAAATCCGGGCGTTTCTAGCGGATTGCTTCGCATAAATTGAGCATAACTTGTAGGTAATAATCGCAGAAATTCAAAATTCGTGATACTTTTTGAACAGACATCGTATTAATGGCGATAAGCACCAAGCACGAATCTTTTTTTATCAACATGCGTTACGTATTTTTTTGTTTTTTTTTAAATTGTTCTGAGGATGAGTGGTCACCACATCATTTCAAAAAGTCACGAACAGAAGCATTGGAAGCATTCATTTATAGCGTGTCCGTGTGCTGCATAACGACCTATTTCCGTTATACATATAATTTATCATTGCAAATAATTACTGCTAATAAATACAATCTCGTTATATCTAAACGTAATCGCAGATTTACTGTGAACGTTTGACCTTCAATATTCAGTACCTTTTCAGAAACTTTGACTTTTACTTTTTTTTGAGTAGATAACACAATTAATTTTGTCACTTGTTTTTTTAATGTTTTCAAACTGATTGTAAGTAAACAAAAAAAAAAACTTATTCTGATTCTAGAACTAGAATGACACCAGGAGACGTCTGGAAGTCAATAAGAAATAGGCGAAATGGTTTGATAGGATGCCTTCTCAAGCATGGAGGGCAAGTGAGAGACCTACCAGGAGACTACAAGAACACGTGTTACAGGAGGATGTTAAAAATGCAGTCAGTAGTTAAAGATATATATATATATATATATATATAGGCAATAGAAATAGAAGGTAAGAGGGGTAGAAGCAAATGGTTAATGATATTGAATGCCCAAGTATTCAAGAAATGCGAAGATTGGCTCAAGACAGGAAGAAGTAGAGGTACGTCTCCTCATAATGAGGAGAATTTTGCATTTTCACAATTAATGCGACACAAATTCGCATGTTATAAATCTTTCGCGATTTCAAAAGGTAACGCGCCTTGGCAATAGCTCAATAGTAGTGTGGAAATTTTCCCTAATAAAATAACAATTATCGGCACTGTACGGGTGCGAAACATGCATGGTGGGCGCTACGGAAAAGAAAAAGTTAGAAGCGATCGAAATGTGGTATTGCAGGCGAACGATGAGGATACCACGGATTTAGAAAGTTAGAACTGGAGAGGTATTAGAAAGAATAGGAGAACAGAGGACTCTATGGAAGTCAATAAGAAATAGGCGAGACAGGTTGGTAGGACACCTTCTCAGGCATGAAGGTTTAGTCAGAGACATATTAGATTAGATTACTGTTCGCAAATAGTTAAGGATGTGGTTGTTCTAGTTTTAGGAAAATGAGAAGACTAGCTGAGGAAAGAACAGAGCGGAGGTGCGTGTCCAACCAGTCTTAGGACTGACGACCTTATGATAATGTCAGCGCGATCCGTTCTAATGACAATTATTGAGGTCGTATCGGTGGCACGAATCGGACGCAATGGGTATAGGCCTTAATTTAGGCATGTGTTAAATAGAAACAGCCAAATGAATCCTGTCTTTTGCTAAATAACCATTCCTTGATTGACAATAGCGTCACGACAATAAAAATTATGTGATGCTGCACAGATATTCGTAGATATTGTAACAACGTATTATTTATTCATAACTGACTAAAATAACGACACACAGGATAGATTATTTAGCAATAAAAGAAATATTTAAAATTGGATTCATATGACCTACCAATTGAAACGAATGATACATAACGATTATTAAGAACATTCGGAGATTTATAGGCGTTCGCGTATTAATTAAAAATGAACAGAACTGATCCTTGGCTAGTTTAAAAAAGCGATGCAAGTGTGAATTGTGCATTAAAAACAAATAAGCAATTAAATTGAACGTAACAAAATACTCAATTGAGCTTAATTCGTTCATAAAAGCATGCAATGCATATCGTGCAATGCACCTAGAGGGTGTAACATAAAGAAGATCTAGAATCATACGAGCATTATAAAACATGAAAATTAGGTAAATGTCCACAGTTTTTGAGGAAAGCGTAGTTGAAAGTTCAACCTCGATAAAAAAATACGACCCGCAACACCACACTCAAGTAACAATTGCTGCATCCCTATCATTTGCAGCGAGTACAAGCCTTGCCTGAAAGTGATTTTCAGCCGCTAGTGGATTTGTGTCGGTGGTTTCGGTTGTTTATTGCATTTAATTTACACCCTCCGAAGCTCGGCATTTAATAATTTGAAAGCAAGTTGGTCAACTTTTTATCTCACACGTTTTCTAATATTTAATTAATGTTTCCATATTAGCAAGACAATCGATTCTTTATCGCACGTGACACAGAAATCGTAGTAGTTTGCGTTTTCTTAATCGACAAATTGCAGTTATCATAACTACAAAGAAGAACAAAGTATCATCATTACAACTAAGCAAAGACAAAGTTCATAAGGGTATATCGTGATAAAATAACTGTATCTTTCCATTAGAGATTAGACAATAAAGAGATAAAACAGTTAATTAACTACACGGAACAGAAAATAATTTAGATAAGTATATACACAGGTACTTCATAGGTAGGCATTATCTTTTTTTTATTCGATTAAATTTTTTTAAGATACAGAAAATTGTTAACGTAATAAGTATAATTATTTACGTAATTAATTAATTCGTTTATTGTTTTTGTTCTTGAGGTTTCAATAGAAACGGAAAATAAGATCTTTCTATCACAAACAGTCTTCTAAATACTCCTAGAAAAAGAATGTAGAAGAAAAGCTTTTGAACCTATTTACATCCAAAAACTGTAAGCTAAGATAAAACTGGTTCCTTTTTACTTTTATGCAGTGGATTAATGCAATTACCTATAATTTTTACAAATCGCTACTTTTGCATTTTATGATAACCCAAACTTAAACATTGGACGAAATACAAAGGTTATCGGTTTAAAAATATAAGCCAGCAATTTTTTGCAAGGACACTTTTCTTTGTTTTATTATTTTAAAGTTGACTTAAATAACAATCCTTAAAACGCAATTGCAATTGAAATTTTATTATTTTTTTGTTTTTAATAACGGAAAGGTACCTTTTAAAAAACTTTTTCGAGGTCTTTATGTTGACCTGACTTGACCTTTTTTTATTAGGCAAGTAAATAAACGAAAAATAAACTTGTAAAAATAATTATCAATTAAACATTTACCTATACTCAATAACGTATGCACTGCCTGTTTCAATTTCCTGTTTATTTTTAAAAAATCATAATTGTGCAGTTATTTAAAAACTTTTTTCATCTTTGCCCCTTATTAGGTATTCGAATGAGTGAGAGGTTTATAGTGTAGGTATACAATTACAGTAAATGTGATTAATCCCATGATTATATATAATTACCGGTTATTATATTTATATATACAAGTAAAGCAACAAGTTCACCGAACACAGAAATTACCATGTACTTAATACTCCTATATTGCTAGTGGGGTTCTGGAAAGAGATGGTGACCCAACGGTGCAGACATACGTAAGTCTGTCTCCCTCATTTATGCGAATGTATGAAAATTGTAAATGTTTACAAGTTAGCTCAGTTTATTTAGAATGCCCACTTCCCCACTACAGTCGCAAAGCTTGCAGATAACGCATCGGGTATACATAAGTGAGATAGAAGTATGCAGCTGCTGTCTCTTCTAATGAGGAAGGCCTCCACATACAGATACTAGCAATATAGGAGTATCAAGTAGTGTCCGACCGAAAGTTCGGTTCCGGTTTCGGCTTCGGTCGAGTTTCGGCTAAAAAACGAGTTTCGGTTTAGTTTCGGTTTCAGCGGCAAACCTGCCGAAACTACGACCGAAACCGAAACTGTGTTCGGGAGTTCTCGGGCTCTGCTCGGTCATGTTCGGTGCGTTCAACATGACGAATTAAGTTTAGAAAAAGCTAATTTGTTCTTAATTAAGATAAAAGTGATTTATTTTGTTTTGTTTATTACTTAAATATTAAGTTCCTATACCTATTGTGATATTAGGTAACAATAACAAAAGTAATTTTATGTTTAATATTATATANTTTCGGCAAAAAAACGAGTTTCGGTTTAGTTTCGGTTTCGGCGGCAAACCTGCCGAAACTACGACCGAAACCGAAACTGCGTTCGGGAGTTCTCGCGCTCTGCTCGGTCATGTGCGGCGCGTTAAATTCCATCCAAGCGAAGTATTTTAAGTATTTTTAAGGCGCAATTAAAGCATTTCCTTAAATGAGGGGTTGTTATGTTGATTTTGATTTGATTATCAATAAGTGAAAATGTCAAAGACTGCAGAGGTATGTGATTTAAAGATAAAAAAATAAAACTGACTGATTATAATAACGTTTTCTTTATTTTTCTCTCAAAACATGATCCTTATAAGGATGTTTCGGTTTCAGTTTCGGCCGAAACTGAGACCGTTGCCGAAATTCGGTTTCGGTCGTAAAAACCAGTTTCGGTCGGACACTAGTATCAAGTATATGAAAATTACGCATTTCTTTGTCATCATTTCTTCTTTTTACAAATAGTACGGTATTTTTCTCTGACTTCAGGGACCAAAGCGCAACATTTCCTCCAGAGTAAGAAACAGCATTTACTCTTTAATAGAGAATTTTACCATTTTCTACGTGGAAGAAGTTAATATATTAGAGGAAAGGGAGCATTTTTATATAAAATAGTAATTATTAACAGGCGAACAGATTTAGTGCATAAATTTTATTAAAAAATAAAGTTCAAAAAGTCATATTTCTGATTAACAAAAATAACAGTAGCAATTATTGTTTATATCCCTTCCAAAACACTTGAGCCGCATAGAAGAGACAATCTTGATAGGTTTTTCCGTTGGAGGAAGTCTTGTTAATGTTATGGTTAAAAAGTTTCGCTGTCTGACCGCAATTCAATTATTTCTCCAACAAAATGTCACACAACTTTTTTCTTTAAAAATTTCAGAACAACAAACTCTGCAACACTAAATCTGTCCAACTTATGGTCTATTTTAAGGATATTATCATCTATTTCACAAGAATCATCAGACTTGGCAAACTCGCGGGTGTCACTACTTTCACAACTGCTCAACAACAACCTCCTTTTTGTCTGTGTCTTGTTGGAGTACCTTTATTACTACCTTTTTCTTGTCGCTTTTCTTTGCAATAGTTTTCTCAATCTATTTTTGTAGACGTTCATGTTTTAATACGGCTAGTCACACTTCCTCCACCACGCCAAGATAAACATACTTAATAGTTACCTTCTGAAACCAACCTTACTCCCAGAAGATTGTCCTTATTCACAATTGACTTGATAATGCCAACGCTAAATACACAATGTTGTCTTTGCCACACTGAAGTTCACTATCAAAATTTTTCAAAATTTTCTTAAGAGTCATAAATTACCAGCGTTATTCCACTGTAACATTTAAACTAATAAGAATTCAGCGATCCACGAAATATACAACACTGTTGCCAACCACCAATCATCAGTATGAATTTCTAACACAAGTAGATTGGTTTCCATCCTGCATGTCACTTTCAATATTGACCCCTTTCATGCTGCCTTTCCCCCAGATTACGCACCAGGGGATGGTACTACTGCACTCACGAGTATGAATTGCAAACTCGATAAAGGGAGAGAGTTGTTCTTTGTTCTCCAGGCCCGTATACGATTCTTTACCAAAACCCTGACCCAAAAATATGATTTTACTTATTTCAAAGGGTCGAAAAATTACAGCATAACTGCTCAGGTTATAAATCGCATTTGTTGTTATTAGAAGGGTATTTTAACATCATCCCCGTAGAGACTGCTAACCTAGCTGAGGGCGAGGGTGAAAACGCCGCGAAGGACGGTAAAAACTAAAAAAAAAAACCTTTGGGTGTTTCATAGCCACCAGATATGGGAAGTCCCTTTGAATTAAACCTCAACCTCCTTTTAGGAATCATGAGAATGGATGGTTGGGGTATGAAAGATGAGACGGACGAAATAAAGACATAAAAGAGTAACTGGAATATTACTTTCTCAGAATTTGCCGATGTGAACCACGTAATCCACAGGTTAAGGCAAAAGGACCTGGAATCGAACCGTCTTTTTCGCCAAAAGACCACTTTACCTCTATCAAGGACACGGTAGGAGTACTGTGTTAACTGTGGGGTGCTCATGAAGAAAATCAAACCCAGAAAGCAGTTGCAGACTTTTCCTGCAGAAAGATTAGTCTTGGCTTTCCAAGGGTGCTTCTCCATATTTCCGCCAATCCATATTTTCTTGCTTTGACTCCGGGGTGTAATGATACAGCCACGTCCCATCACACGTAACAATATGTTTCAAAAATCACCCCCCCTCTACTAGGTATCTCACCAGAACTCTTTCACAGACCCCACGGCGATTTGCTTTCTGTTCTTCCGTCAAGAAGTGAGAAACCCATCTTACCGATAATTTTTGATAACCCAACCCAACCCAACTCTCGAATGAAATCCCAACCTTTGCAGCAATTCCCCATACTTGTAATACGCTGGGCACATTTAATCAGACCACGAATTGCATTAATGCTTCCTTGACCGTAGTCTCTAGTTTTTAACTGACTCTTGGCCACTTAAGAAGTGTTTGTATGAGTCGTCGACTGAGATACTTGAAAGGGTCCTTTTAGAGTTTTACTCACTTCCTCAACCTCTTGCTCAAACATGATGCTACTAACAGGTAATCGGCTCTGGTGAGCCATGCCACTAAACTACCCTCATATTGATATCCCCACCCAACATACACCAAAACGTTGCGCTACTCGCTTTGTCTACTAAGCGTTAAAACAAAAAGTCCGAATTAAATTTAATCCAGCCTTGTAGATGCAATAACTCTTAACGTATATTAATTTGTTAATTTAGTTAAAACCCATTGATATTTTAATTTATTATGTTCACTGAAAAAGGACAAACCGTTCATTCGCGTTGTAAGATTAATACATTTAACATGCTGATAAGTGTTAAGAGTTCAAATCTACACAACGCCTACCCCCTTTTGTCTTCTTTTTTATTTGTAAAATGTACCTAGGTATTTCCAACCTTTGACCTTACCGATTCCTAGCAATTTATCATTTCTTGAATGTTGTTTTATAAAATGTCATAAACTTACAACGGATAAAGCATTTATCTATAGGTAAATTAAAAATAATGCTCTTGCCAAGTAGATAGGTACCTGGTCTTAAAAAAGAAAAAATATTGGAGTTCAGGTTCAACGAACTTCTGCTTGAGTTCATAGGTAGGTATTCCGTAATAACTTGAAGGTATTCAATTAATTGACACCTTAAGACTATCATCATTCAATCTGAATTTGTACCAATAATTTGATAGGTGGTATGCAGGCTTAGCAAAAAGTGAAATATAAATTTACCCAAATAAGTGAAATGATGAGAAATTAAGGAACTACGAAATAAACACAATCATCATTCAACTATAAATAGATTCATTAAAGCACCTTACCTCAAAGATCATTAACAAAACTTGCACGTAAAGTCTGCGAATACCCCATGACTTTCCGATAGAAGCTAAGAAAATAATACACAAAAGTAGCATCAAACAAGGTGTTAGAAATAACGATCCGACCACGGATAACGTTGAAGCCACCACCGTCATTGTAAATTTCACTATTGTATAATTTAGGTTAAGAACAACACTCGCACAAAAAACAACTTTAGAAGCAACTAGAAATCATTACAATTAACTTATAAGTGTTCACTGTCGGTACACTCAAGCAAGAGCATCCTACACACTCACTGGTCGATAGGAAACTTTCACATTGTGCGCAAAGCGAATGAAAATAAGTTGATTAGGCATACACACATATAGGAATGACTAGAACACAACAGCTCGGATTGATAAAAATGTTAAACGTTAGCAACTGCGTGTTCATTTCAACATTCAAGTTTAAATTATTAATAATAAAGGATGCAGTATCCAAACGTTGAGTTCTAATTTAAAGTTGGATTAATTAAACTTCTATGAATGAATTCAATCAGCTGACAACGGATTGGCTAGCTTCCATTGTCTATGGAGTATACCCGTAGATAAGGGATATTCTAATCTATGGGGTTACCACAGAAGTTATCCTGTTTACTTACAGTTTCATACTTAATCAACTAATAAAATATATTATTTATACTCTTCTAATAAATTAGTTGCAAAGAATTATGTCAGTAACAGTTATTTTAGTCGTCTTTACGAAAATTTTCACTAACAGAAGTTGTAGTAGATTTTATATCGTAGCATTGGCAACATCACTAAATAATTTCTTTCATTTGGCAAACTTGAACTTCTATGTTATCAAAACTGTCTGTCAGAAGAGTTGTTTTTAGGTTAGTATAAGTCATTTGGAAATATTTTAAAATTCTAGTATCTTTTAAATATACTTAAATATGTCTGCACTTCAAGCTCCAGTAAAAGTTTCGCCTGTTATAAAGGTACGTTGTGTTTTTGTTCTTTTTATATGGTTAAAGTGTCTTTAGGATCGTTATGTAATCTCTGGATGCTCAGGCAGTAAAGTTCTTTTCTTTTATTGTTAGTTTTTCCGATGGAGTTTTCTATCAGCAGGAGTTCTTTATGGAGCTTTTCATCAAAGCAGACTTTCCAGAAGAGAAAATGCTCGACGAGAACTTGAAGAGAAAGAGAGACCTGCACGAGAAGCAAAATTAGCAGCTGAAAAGAAAATAAATTCTGAAAGGGAAATTAAAGAATTAGAAGCACTAATAGCCCCCGCAAAGTAAATCATCATATTAAAGATATACAACCTTTTTAGAAAGAATATGTAATGCTTTTATGTACAATATACATTATACTAGATAAATAAATCATATATTACTCTTCATAGTGTTATAATTTGACTATAAAATGGAATTGAAGTATTTGTTTAAAGGAAAGTGCAATGTATATGTAACCAATTTATTTAATTCATAAAATTAAAAATTAAAAAATTGGTAATTAAGAATAACCAGGTGGAGCCATCTACTGTGATTTAAAAGGATGACAACAAGAATGACTGACTTAAATATACACTTGCCTGCCATCTACTAGAGCAATTGTGGAGCGTCACCATTTAGATTCCGATTAGTGGCGCTACCTAAGGGCCATCAATATTTTTTGTATTTAAATATTATTGGCGCTAAAAATTTTACTAATAACGACTACAAATTAATAAACATGAGTACTAATAACTAAAGTAAAAATTGAGATCATTATGATATAAACGTCATTTTCTCAAATGCGTTTTATTTAAATCTATAATACTAAAACAATTTAATTTAATTAGGTGTAATTTCTTAAACATATAGAAAATAAAGCTTCCTAGTTAGTAGAATGTTTGAGTTTTCATTAAGTGATAATGTAATATTTAAAACAGAAAAACACTCCTGCCTTCTTTTCAACTACAAACAATATTATTAAAAACGTTAGAAACTCAAAATTAACATTACATATTTACTTCTCTGTAATGCAGTCGTGCAAATACCAAATTTAACAAAAATTTTAGACTACAGTAACGTAATGGTTTCTTTATACTCTGCTCTTATTATAAAATGATATAAGGTTGGAATTATCTAATACTAAATTTTATATAAGAATTTATAAAACTAAACCAATTTTAAACATTATTTCTTTTTATAATTACAATTTTGCTATATGAAAGCCAATCTTGTAGAGGAATTACTAAGTACTTGTCTTCGTTTCATTCTAAGTTTATTGTTACTATTTTTACGTAAAGGAGTACCTTTCTGGTAAATATAAAATATACTATCCATGTTTGAAGCATGTAGCTGCATTCGAAATAATAATTGCCAACATATTGCCAACGAAAGATTGACAGTCGCACATAAAGAAGAACAAGGGTTACCTTTTTACCATTTAGCTACTCTGAAAAAGAAGAAAACGAACAATTATTGAAGAAAATACTACAAATGGCGCAGTAAACGCCATCTGTAGCACGATGCTACATTTTAGGAGTACAGACCACAGGAAACAGAAAAATTGAACAAATTTGTTAATTAAAAGTTTTTTTTCTCTTTCATCTTATACTTTATTAGTTATCTTAGAGTTTTTGGGGCACTTTTTAAAGAATATGGTAACTGGAATGGTTAGAAACAAACAGCAATAAGTTATGATAATTCTATTGTATTTTTTTTTTCATCACTTTCAATGTGAAGGTGTTGACTCATTCGTCAAAATGGCTTCTAAGGTGACGCTTTCGATTTTGAGATAAAGATGTTGAACATTTATACATCTCCGACAGTAAACTTTTAAAGTCTTCAAACCTTAGGGGTCCTGTGGGGCTCCATGGAGCACATGGAACCCAGTAGTTACGTCATTGAAACAATCATGTGTCGGAAAGCATCTTTTAACGATTTGTTACCGTTTTTGGGTTTCTCAGTATCTTTGTGGTACAAATTGCGCGCAGTATCGATTACTTTCTGAACATTTTAGTCCTTCATAAGTAAAAATGGCACCCCATGTACTGCAAGTCTTAAGAAAACCGGAAATTTAAAAAATGGTAATAATGGTGGTTTGAAACTCGTGTTTGGGAAATTTTGAGTCACTCTGTATATGCAAAAAGAAAACAAAAGAACGATATCTTTGTTGCCTTAGTTAAGAACAAAATGTACAGAGTGATTTCTGATGAAAGTGCTGCAACATTTTAAATTATTTTCATTTCTTTGTCTGTCACAAGCCTGACCCATTCAAAGAATGTCACAAGGTCGAGTTTTTAATCGTCCAGCAAACTGAATAGAAGTGGTTAAAAGGTAAGTCTGTTTAAAAGTGTCTGTTAGTAAGTGGAAATGGCGCGAATGTTGCAGTTGTTAGGTTTAGTTCTCTTGGTAATCGGTAAGTTTTTCGTCATTTACTTTCACTTCTCAATATGTCCATTGGTTGCAATCTTCCTGACGAAATTATAATTTACTCACCACTAAAATAATTCTTATAGACAGTCTAAAAACAACTGACTGTAGGTAGATGAATTATTATAAGTGAATATTTTTTCAATTTTTAATTGTGGTAGATGTTAATAA
>NW_020439424.1:9346-12418 GCF_000699045.2 Agrilus planipennis | reverse complement strand
AATCGCAGGAATGTGGGAAATTGTGATTAGGATTTTAAATACTTTGAAAAAGTTGTGAGTTATCACATTAAGAAATTAGCCTTTAATATAAAAAAAACTGCCTAGATTTTAAAAAAATTGAATTCACTCCTAGATTGGTTTATCGATCCTTTTGTGACAGTTTATTTCGGGGAATTTGTCATAAACATCAGAAATTGCAAGCGTTTTTGTAATTATTGTTTGAAATTAAAAATTTGTTTTTCGCCTTGTGTTTATTAAAATACGGTAGTTTCAACGATTCGAATGCAAAATTAAAACAAATAATGTTCATAGATAAAAAATACTTAAATTAATACAGTGAAATTTTGAACGAAAAACTAACGCAGTCGAATTGTACGGGAGACACTGCCATTAACTATCACCATAGACCCTTTGTGTATCTATTACATTGAATGATCTATTATCTATGACCATAGATCACAAAGTTTGAAATTAATCTAACCCTACTTTTCTGACGTTCATACATAACGATAAATAAACATTAGAAATTGTTAAGAATGTTTAGAACAGTATTATCTTATTTTTGGAAAGATAATTCTTCAGAATTTTCTGTGGATAACGCATATAAACTTTTGGAGAAATCATGTGAAAACGACGTAAAAAAGGAAGATGATATATGCGAAGAAACAGAGCAAGAATATTCAACGTATCACAAAACTGGTGTAGTGACTTCTGCCAAAAAGAATACATTTATTATCGATAATACCTACCGATTTGAGTGTGATGTGATAAATCTAAAAGTTGGAATGAAAGTATCTTTTGTAGCATATTTTGCAGAAGGCAAGACACATGTGTCCCATGTAAAAGTTTTGGATGACGATTGGAACTTGGAAGTAGATGAGGAAAATCGATCTTGGTGTACTAGGTCACTAATTACGAAAGTAGTAAAACGAGAAAATAGAAAGATCCACATATCACCTGGCGATTTTATAATAAATTTAAATAAAGTACATTCTGAGTTTGTTCCTATTGTTGGTGACTGGATAGATCTGCAAGTGAAAGTGGAAGTGGAATGGCAAGTGGCTGATTTGTTTGGGAAAATATTGGAAGTGGAAGCAATAAGACCATTGCGACCAAGAGTTCTTCAAGGAGTTATTAAAAAGTGGGATCAAAATAAAGGAATGGGTGTAATTGACAATAAGATCTTTTTTAATAGTGAGAGTTTAGTTGGCGGTTATACACCTTTAGTTAACGATAAAGTGATCACAGAAGCAATAGAAAGTGAACAGGGTATGTATATTTGGAGGTCATTGAAGATAATTCCTCAAACTAATAAGCAACATGTAAATGATTTTTTTTATAAATTATGTGATTCTGAATATGAAACTGACGTGGAGGGTGTTAATATTTCTGATGATATTTATTTGAATGTTTCTGAGAATAACAAAACATATAACTTTGTTTTTGAAATTACAAATAACACAAAAGATTTACTGATATTGTTAAATGCATATTTTTCCAATAAAAGTAGTCCATTTAAGATAAGTACAACATTTAATGAAAAAGGTTTAGAAATTAGCGCTGGTCAGAGTTTAAAAATAGAATGTGAATGTTTTGTTGTATGTACAGCATCAAATTTGATATTATTTGACTTTGAAAAGTTTAAAATTGGCCGCCAAGTTACAATAAATTATGAAACTAACAAACAACCATATGACAAAGCTAAGCATGTTCATGGCAACAATTTGCTATTACAAGCTAGAATGTTTACTAACAGGAAATCTAAGGATTTAATTCCTGGACAAAAAGTTGTCCAAACTCCTAGATTTATTTCTGCAAGATTACCAGAGTATCCTGTACCTGAGAAACTATTCAACATAATTTTAAAGCATAATTCATTCAATGACAACCCACAACTTAGTCAAGAATTAACTTCAACTAAACCTTGTCTTACTGCTTCCCTGACTTTAAGTATATATGAAGATAAATTTCACACTTTGTTACATTTGGAGGAGATATATAATTTGATTGCAATTAGAACTTACGACCAAGATGCAGCATGTTTTATTAGAAATGGGGAATACTTGATGCTAGAAATTGAAAATTTGTCTGAACGAAGGCCTTCAATTATTGTTGGAGACAGGATTATAGCAAAGGATTCTTATAAAAATGATGCTGTTTCATATGAAGGGTATGTGCACAAAGTTGGAGCCAAACATATATACATAAAATTTGCCCCAATGTTTCATGACTCCTATGGAGGAGAAGATTATTCTGTTAAAGTTGTGAGTTCACGGACAACTTTTAGACGTCTGCATCAAGCAGTTGGTTTGGTCGTGAGAAATTTGGGATCTACAATCTTATTACCTACAAAAGTAGTTGAGAAGGCGCCGCAGCTGAATTTTACCTATGATGAATACTATAATATACTTCATACAACTCATAAGAAATTAAAAAATAGAAGTTTATCTGATGCCACAAACTGTGGTTCTTTAGAAAGAAAAAAAGACAATAAGGAGGACGAAAACACTATTCCGAATCAAGGGTCTAAACTCCTCCTTAATATTAATACTGAAGACAATTTTCATAATGAAAATAAAAAATGGAGAAATAATAACTACAGTACAACAAAAACTCCAATTTCTACCAACAATCGGCGTTTTAAACTTGAATGGTATGATAAAAGTTTAAATTATTATCAGAAGGAAGCTGTTCGAAATGTTTTGGTGGGAACAGCGCGACCACTCCCTTACGTTATTTTTGGGCCTCCGGGCACCGGCAAAACCGTAACTTTGATTGAGATTATTCTACAAATTTTGCGTATGATACCTCACTCCAGATTATTGGTGGCAGCTCCATCCAATAGTGCTGCAGACTTGCTGGCAACAAGACTGGTTGATTCTGGAGTTTTGAAACCGGGTGATTTAGTAAGACTTGTGGCTTTTAAGTATGTTTTGGAGAATTCTGTGCCTCCTAAACTAGTCCCTTATAGCGCAACAATTGATTATTCCAAAGAAGGATCAAGGGAATGCTCAATAAATATGAGGGATGATGGGATTGTTCTAGGTAAGAATTAAGTGAGTTAAAAAATAT
>NW_020439424.1:0-2635 GCF_000699045.2 Agrilus planipennis | reverse complement strand
AGTATTTCAAATAAATCACAACTCTGCAAATTAGTGACTTTACTATTAAAATATTGTAAAAAATTTTACTGCTTTGGTATGCTTATTTTCTCAATAAAAACAATATTTTCAAGTGGATTTACAAAAACAGGGGACTTTCTGTTCGAACGTAATCAATTTTGATTATTACGATATAAGTTTAATTACGTTTTCTAAATCTTAATAGATAAGTAGATTTGAAAGTTTATTTGAATTTCCTGTAAGCATGTCTTATCTGCTGTAAGAAGGTCAAGTACGCTTTATATTTTAGTTTTGTTATTGATGCTTAAAATAAATGATCACATATATTTTTAAATTATTTAAATAACATTCCCACCAAAAACATAATTTTGAGAAACAAGCAAAGTTGGTAAACAGAACAAGACTCCGCCGATAAAATACAATTTTCAATAAGTGATCTTCTGTTAAAACAGTTTTTCTATACTATTAATGCGACGAGTCAGTTGATACATAAAAACTAAGTAAAACATAAAAAAATGCTTATAATGTCTCAGAAAAGCTACAAATATTGTTGTGACTAGAGATGTGCGAAATGGTTTTTTTAAAAGTATTTAAATACAAATACTTTTTTGCTTTATTTCAAATTTAAAACACGAAATAAATTTCCCTTTTGTATTTTAAACGCTAACTGCAAAATACTATTTTCAAAATACTTATTTCAAATAAATGCTTTTTTACTATCTAATCTTCTACATTCACGTAAGTATAAAACATTTTTTAAGAAAATATTGCAGGCATATTCTCATTCTTTTAATAGTTGAGTTTTTCTAGACTAATAGTGGTTTTTGCATTATATCACAGTTGCGAAAATTGAGTAAAATTCATATTTATCTGTTTGAAATGATTGAGATATAGTTTTTCTATCTTTGTTATAGTTTCTTCAGTTCAACAACAAATAATTCTCCTATAGCTTCCTTATTTGTCACCCTTTTTAATTGGAAAAAAGACACTGATGCCAAATAGTTTGTTTACCGTGAAAGATCAGGGCCAAAATAGTGTTGCAAATAATTTTATTGGTGTAAAATCAACATCAATTATTTTATATCAAAATATTTACAACCGCATTTTGTTTCCGATCTTTTACACATTTTAATAAGAGAAAGAAATGGAATCCACCGTTTCTTTAGCTTTGGGATCATCTAATAAGTGAAGTTTTTCGAATAGCTTTCTTAGAATTTTGGATTATAGGCATTTATTAGCACATCGCAATATTTTGTAGTTTATAGTTTTACACAGCTGGCGTATATCAATTCGATATTGTTTTGCGGGCTGTTTTGTCGTAATTCATAGAATTTCGTAGTTTCTTACTAAAGATAGGATTAATGGTGATTTGATAGGTGCTGATATCAATTTGGAGCTTCAAAATTCCATGGACCATGACATTGAACCCGGAAAACAATTTCGATCCAATATTTTAGATTATCCATTTACTGAATAATTATTACTGAACTGAAGAAACTATAACACAAAGATAGAAAAACTATATCTCAATCACTTCAAACAGAAAAATATGAATCATACTCAATCTTCGCAGCTGCTGAGGGTATGGTAAGTCGTGATTTGGCAGGTGCTGATATCAATTTGGAACTTCAAAATTCCATGCACCATGACATTAAACCTAGAAAACAATATCGGTCCAATATTTTAGATTATCCATTTACGAAATGTTTATCTCAGAAAAGTATTTAAATGCAAGATAAAAAAACGTATTTTTTATTTTGTATTTGCATTTTAAATGAAAGTATTTCAAATAAATCACATCTCTGAATGGATAGATGTACGCACCTTAACGTACAAGTTTATAACGTCCCCGTTTCATTCTGCCGCGCTTAGCATTCACTTTTCACACCCTCTATAAAGCCGTGCTCCTTCCCCTTGGTATGTTAACAGTTAACAGTATTTTGCTTTTTGTAACGAGTTATTTATAAGGTGTATCGATTTTTATTGCAGTACGTTCTTGTACTCAAATAAAAACTTGCACCTAATCGTGGGTGTGTTCTAACTGTGGTAAGTTGAAAAAAATAATAAATCCATAAATTACGGAAGCAAGAAAATGAAACTAAATATATGCCCTCAAATAATAAATTAGGCTATCCCCGCTTCTAGAAATAAAGACTTTTTAATGAAGAAAGAATTTTGAAAATCCAGTATGTATTTTGAAGAATTATTTCCTACAAAGAATTAAACTTTTCATCTTCATAATACTACTGTAAATTTGTTTACANTTTTATATAGCACGAGTGAAGATACATAATTTGAAATACAATAATCTTAGCCTACCTTATTAGATAATTAGGGAACGTAGAAATGGCAGGGAACTATTAAAGGGTGAGTAAAGACATAAGCCGTCTCACCACCCTGCATCTTGGCAGTTGGCATAGTTATATTAGTATCTGGCATTACTGCTGTATTCCTTTATAATACAATCTTTTCGATTCTTTACGCGTCCCTTGGGGCATTGATTTTCTCCTTCTATCTGGTTTACGATACCCAGCTTATATTGGGAGGAAATCACAAGTACTCGATAACCCCTGAAGAATATGTGTTTGCAGCTCTTAATTAAATGTACGAGGGTGGATTGATAAGTTTCCGGCCT
>NW_020439423.1:10053-12451 GCF_000699045.2 Agrilus planipennis | reverse complement strand
TCAATAGGAATAATTATAAAGATTATTTACACTCTTATTACCTTATATATACATTCAATCAGATGGATAAAATAATTTCCTTTCGTCTTTCTCTCAATTTTTTAGTTGTTGGTTTTGTTGTTATACCTTTTTCTTTTTTGATACTTTTTAAAGCGAATTTATAATTGACTGATTTTTATTATTAATTAATTAATTGCACTATTGTACTATAATTGTTGATTATAATTGGGTGGTCTGTTTATTATAAAAACAGTTTATGTCGAAAAAAGTGAAAAGATTAGTCTTTAAGGTGTGTAGCTAAAAGAGAACAACCAACCAGATAGTGAGGGATATTGTTTAATTATTATTATTGCGAAGTTGGTTGTATGAATAAAAGAATTTGATATTTTTTCACTTGGTATTTTTATTCGTATCTTTTCCAACAAAAAAAAATACTTATCCCTTACACTTTACCTTGTTTTATCTTATGTTCCATTCTTCAATTTTGTTTTCAGGTTTAATGTATGTTTCTTTTGTAGGTCGCATATCAGCTTAAATGCCACATCTTTTGATGTGATAAAGTCTCTGTCATGCTGAACTATCACCGTGTTTGAGAATAACTTGCCACTCTAAAATTAAAGATATTTATTTAAAGTGTTAAAAACCATTTCTTTTTTTAAAGGAAGTGAGTCTTGGTATTACAAAAGGTTTAGAAATATTTCAGGGCTTTAAGAGCCAAAGCAGTTTAAATAAGGGCTTTGAGCTTGGAGCTCCTTTGATGTTGCTTATACATGTTAAAAATATTCGTAAAATTTAAAGAACTTTTAATGAACTTATGAAAGTATTTGTGGCTAGGTGACTGGTGATAAATTGCTCTTTTTATTGACTTACAACATTTGGCCATTTAACGATATCAATCGATAATTCTGTAGAAACATTTATTTATTAACATTAGTAATTATATTTTATTAGACTTAAGCAACTTACTTTCTTCGTTTTGCAATCATGCACTGGTATTTCTAACTCGTAAGTTTTATTTTTTGGGTGTTTTTCTGCGTCAACAAAGCACTTTTTCTCTTTATTTTTGAAATTCCCTTTGGTATATATAAATCCATGAAACTCTTGCGTAGGTTTTATTGAAATTCGCATTAACTCGTTACTGCAATTTAAGCTAAGTTTAAAGTTTATAGCATTTTCTTCATTCATTGACGAAATTGCGCCTACAAAGAGTTAATTTTAAATATCTTAAACACAAATTAGGACGTAAAATACCGAAAACAAAAATGAATGCAAAAATATGCGTAAGCTTCATCATTAGTTAAAATTTATCAGGAAAACTGATTTAATTTTAAATGTACATGATTTTAAATAGGTTTTTCACCAAGTATAACATTAATTATTTGGAGCGGGAACCATCAGTTACAGTAAATGCAATTAAATATTGCATTCTGTATAATTAGCGCAACTTGTTGTACTAACAGAGGTAGTCTTTAATCGGCATACACAAAGAAAATGTTTTCTGTTGATTTTTTTATTAACAAATGTCGCAAATAACAATTAATTCATTTATTTAGCGCCTGCAACACCTAATTATAGGCATGTAATATCCGCGCTTTGACCCACTTTGACCCACCTTTGAGCAATTCTGAAAATGGAAAACAATCCGACTTTACTTTTAATTGAAGAAATTATTTTTTTAAACGTAATACTAAATAATTGCTATACTTAAAGCATTACCAATTTTCTACAATTTATTTATAACAAAATTCCATAATTGTTATTATTTCATATTATTTCAGTACATTTGTGATTATGTTTAAGATAAAAGGTTTTTTGTCGGATTTTTTCGGTTTTGGCATTTCTAATTTTGGGCATGAAATTCGAAAAACCGCGCCTTTTACGTTAATGCTAGATTTTAGCAATAGAGTGTGCGCTTGTAGAAATGAATAAGTTATCTATGGAATTGTGTAAATCTACGATCTTCTGTAATGTATAACCTCCAAATTTCTGGTACTTGTAAACATTTATTTTTGCCATTTAAAAGATTATTTAAAACAAGTATAATGGCTAAAAGTAAATTTGAATATGTAAGAAAATTCGAATTTGAAGATAGGCTATTACCAAATTGCTGGATTGTGGTCAGAATTGATGGTAGAAATTTTCACAAATTCTCTGATAAACACAAGTTTGAAAAACCTAACGATTTGAGAGCTTTAAATTTAATGAACAGGGCTGCGGTAACTGTAATGGAAGAGTTTAAAGACATTTCATTAGCTTACGGTGAAAGTGATGAATATTCCTTTGTGCTTAGAAAAGATACGGAACTTTATAATCGTAGAGGAACTAAGATAATGACATACTTGAATAGCTTATTTACATCTTCGTTTGTATTCTTTTGGAAAGAATATTTTAATGAACA
>NW_020439423.1:4817-8927 GCF_000699045.2 Agrilus planipennis | reverse complement strand
GTTGAAATTTTGACTACTGGTAGAATGTTGAAAACAAAATTAATTGCAATACTGATTTTAAAAAATAGGGATATAATTATCAATTTTTGCTCGGTGTTTCTGAGCCACACATTCAGCAATCCAGACAATGTTACGTGTTTCCTGTTCCTTAAGTTTTAAGTAAGAATAAAATACTCCAAAGTGGAACTGTTGTAAGAAAGCATGCACATTAAGTTTCACCTGAAACAGAAATTAATTTATAGTAACATTAAAAGCACCGAGATATTAAAAAAAGACCTCGTATTCAAAGAACTTGTCTTCAAGGGTCTTATCTCCGGGATTGTTTCCCGCCCCTTCAAATAGCTTGTTATATTCAGCGTAATATTCGGCAACTGCTTTGACTTGCTCGTAATCTTCAGCTCGTGCAAGTGAAGCTAAGCCATCTGGGTTCAGTCTACCACA
This sequence comes from Agrilus planipennis, assembly GCF_000699045.2. NCBI lineage: Eukaryota > Metazoa > Arthropoda > Insecta > Coleoptera > Buprestidae > Agrilus > Agrilus planipennis. The sequence goes on along the minus strand of NW_020439423.1, from coordinate 8,486 downwards.
TCGGGGATATAATTTAGCCCTGTCATCTTTGCTTAACTCAGTTCCAAATGAGTTAATAGTAATAATTATGGCACGACGATCAGCCTCAAACTTAGAGAAAGACATAAACATTTACGTATGAAATATTAACAAATTAAGTTCTCAACTTACTGCCAATATTTCACACATAACATCAGCAGTTGTACCCCCAATTTCTTTACAAAAATTGTAGAAAGCTTCCAAGTAAGACTTGTAAAGTGTATTACGAATTATCTCTATATTCATCTCATCCAAATCCTGTTCACTTATACAATCAACAAAGAAAGGTGCCAGTGGGGTATCAACCAAGACAGCATTGTACAGTTCTGCAGGTGTTGCTGCTACATGAATAGCCTCCATTTGTTCAAAACTACCAAGCGGGTGGCATTTAGGAATCAATTCAGAAATAGGTCTTTGATGAAGTGTTCCAGTAATTAACAATATTATGTTATCAATCATGTAGCTGTACGTTATGAAATCTAAAAATGTGCTTAACGGTTCTACAGCGTGGTTTCTCATATGCTGAAATTCGATCACAAGTTTTTCTCGTAGTTTATCGTCAATCGTAGACACTGCAAGCGGCGAAGGTTCATTTGCCAAGAACGTTCCATAGTCTGTTCCTTGCAAATGAAGCTTTAAATCTAAGTAACAAAACTATGATATTACAAACAACGTTCTTATCACTAACGCTAACTAAGAGACTTTGTTACCTTCCAAAGTTTCACACTGAACCAAATTTAAATAGTCGGATTGTTTCAGAATTCCACATTTAAAACCTCGGCACAAACCCTCCAAATAACCGTTATCAACATTAAAAATGCATCCCTTCATTTTGTTGCTCAAAAAAAAACTACTGCACGACTTTAAGGTATTAAAAGCTGTCTTCGCCTCACCCACTTATTTACTTTTTCAATATGTGCTGCGGCTGTCATATGATTTCAGTCACGGTCACGATGGATAATTCTCATAGATATATTCTTATAATTAAACTTTTGGGTTTCTTCTGTGATGTTTATGAATAAATCTTTTTTGTGAAGAGTGAAGACTAAACTAATTGTGTAAATCTACGATCTTCTGTAATGTATAACCTCCAAATTTCTGGAAAATGTAAACCTCTTTCTAAAATCAATTAAATTTTATAATTAACTACTAATAAATTGTACTAAAACGTATACGACTTAATTTCTGGAATAACAGCAAAATTGTTTTTACAAAATTACCGACAGTATTTTATTTTTAAAGAAAAAAATCGACATCTTTTCTCTATGTGTACTCGTATAAAGGACTTGGGTCAATAAGAGTATGAAAATAATCCTGAAAATGAAGGAAGATGTCTTATTGATCGTAGTCCTTTTGCATGCATGTAGTATCCGCTGTTATTGTTTGTGAAGTCGTGTTTGAAAATGATAAAATTTCGGTGTATACAAAGTTTTTTTATTGCAGATAATTCAGGTAGTAGTAGTTCTCAGCAGGCCGAGAAAGGTATAAGCATTAATTCTAGCGCAAATCAGCCACTTATAACTGCAAACGAGGCAATTTTAAATGAAAAGTTCACAGAGGACGACATAAAAGAGCTCGTAGCTTTGAGTTTCACGAGGGAGCAAGTAATTTTCGAACTTAGACGTTTTAATGGCGATAAAACTCAGGCAATGGCCGCACTATTCGCCAAATCACTCAAATTTTAATTAATTCAATAGGAATAATTATAAAGATTATTTACACTCTTATTACCTTATATATACATTCAATCAGATGGATAAAATAATTTCCTTTCGTCTTTCTCTCAATTTTTTAGTTGTTGGTTTTGTTGTTATACCTTTTTCTTTTTTGATACTTTTTAAAGCGAATTTATAATTGACTGATTTTTATTANTAGCTCTGGCTCTCCTGGATGTTCTGAGTTGTAAATAGGTGTTGGAATACCTGTGACCTGTAAAAAAAGTCCTTATCTTAGTAAATAAAAGATTTAATAAAAATAAAAGAAATTAAGTTAATGTAAATAAAAAGAAAATATTAATAAGTAAAGAAAAGATTTATAAGTAAAGACAAGCACAAAAAAGATAACTAGCAAAGAGTAATTAGGTTGTCGAAAAAGTCAAAGTAAATCAGAAGAAATAAAATATGTAAAGAAGTACTAATAAGGTAAATAAAAAGAGAAAATGATAAATAAACCTTACTTTTCCTTTGTTGGCTTTGTCAAAGGTTGTCTCCACAATCGTGAATATGTAGACAGATTCCTATGTTGGCTGGAATAACTCTTCAGACATACAAGAAAGTCCTGATGTTAGTAAGCAATAAGCAAAACAATCATCCCTCAAACTGTAAAAAAAGTAAAAGAAAACAAATTAACATTAATAATACTAATAAATCAATAGACATAAAAGTAGCATGTGTGATACTAATGATAAATGAAAGTGTTGGAGAATTAATAAGGGAGAAATTTTTTTTCATGAATGAAATGGAATTGGAACATCTGGAGTTAAATGAAACAGCCATTAAAATCAATGGCCAACTGGCATACTCAAGTTTTCAGGATGTTCCTATGAAATACAGTGTTACATTACACATATTTTAAATGTTAATCCCTATAGATCAAACTAATTTGTTATCTACCTGATTAGTATTTTTTCATTTTTAGTAGTTACTGATTTTTGGCTGTTATTTTAATATAGAATAAAGGTAGGTTTTATTCAACTTATTCATTAAAACTTTTTTCTCTTTATCTACTTCTTTGTTTTGTTTTACATTTTTCTAAACTTAATTCGATTAATAATCTTTTCGATGCTTTTCTTTGTTTTTTACTTTAACACTAACTTACTTTAATGTTTATCTTCCTTCGGAACTTAATGTTTTTTCCTTAAATTTACATTATTAACTGTAGTACTTTTTACAGGTCGTAAGAACTCTCAAGCTTATTTACAAGACTTCTGCAGCACAGCAAGGGGGTCAGACACCGTGGAAATCTTTAACGAAAGTCCACCAACAAACAAACGGTATGCTTATTTATTCTTTAAAACTTCTATTTTTTGTCTTCTTTATTATNCAATATTTTAATTATAACATACATTCTTACCTTAATAATGATGTTTTCAAGTGAAGAAGGAAGTGCAAAAGAAGTGCAGGAAGAACTGTATATCACACCACATCATCCATTTCTCGATATTTAGTAGTATCAAAAACATCAATACGCTTTTATTTATCGGTCAGTCTGCAAAAGATAAAAAGAAAAAACGAATTATTCTTTTTCTTTTTTTAGGCCTTTTTTACAAGCAGCAGGAAATTCAAGTCGACTTCCCTTCCACCGTGGATCTTCGTCATTGACCTTGGGAAGACATCAGCCATCGATTATCTTCAAGGTAGGATATTTGTTCTTTAAATTTTTTATCTTTCTTTCTTATACCTTAATAACACTTTTATTTTATTAATAACACTTTTCTGTTTACATTTGTTTTATTTCTTTTACTAACAATAGGACTTTTTTACAGGTAGCAGGGACGTCAAGTCTACATCAGGACGGCTCCAGGACATCAGGGGCGTCAAGTCTACATCAGGACGGCTCCAGGACATCAGGGACGTCAAGTCTACATCAGGACGGCTCCAGGACATCAGGGACGTCAAGTCTACATCAGGACGGCTCCAGGACATCAGGGAC
>NW_020439423.1:2124-4564 GCF_000699045.2 Agrilus planipennis | reverse complement strand
CCTCCCCTTCCCGCGCCCCTCGCGACCCCACCCTTTTCGCGGCCCTCCCCTTCCCCCGTCGCTCCGGGGTTCGAAGCCTTCCGCGTTCGAAGACTCCGGGGTTGGAACATCGGTCACCATCCTCAGTCAGGTACAAGGGTTTCGAATTTTGAAGACTTCGAAGTTTAAAGACCCCGAGTTATAAAGATTTCGAAATTAGAAAGACTGTGAAGTTCAAAGGTTCGAAATAAGAAGGTCACACACTTGAAAGTTTCCGAAGTTCGAATATTTCGAAGTCGAAAAACGCCAAAATAGTTTTGGCGTTTTCCTACTCCGGAATTTTCAAACACCGGAGACTCTCCTGTATGACTTCTTATTTCGAAGTCGTCGAACCCACAGACTTACCAATTTCGAGGTCTTCGCACCCGGGGTTCTTCAAACTTCGAAGTCTTCAAAGTTTGAAGCCCTCGTACCTGACTGAGGATCGCGGAAATCCCGATGTCTTCCAACCCCGGAGTATTCGGACGCGGTAGACTTCGGACCCCGGAGTCTCCACGTCCGGTCCCTCGATGTCCAACGTTGTCCTGGTGATCTTGATGTCCTGATTGATCCATTGGGTTGGTCCGATATCCATTACTGACCCTGGGTAGCCTTGGTGTGACTGTGGTTCTGGTTCGTCTTGGTTCTTGGTGTCGTGACTCCAAATCTCCGGTGGGATAGTTCCACGTCCACCATGCTCTGTGTGGTAGCTCTGGCTCTCCTGGATGTTCTGAGTTGTAAATAGGTGTTGGAATACCTGTGACCTGTAAAAAAAGTCCTTATCTTAGTAAATAAAAGATTTAATAAAAATAAAAGAAATTAAGTTAATGTAAATAAAAAGAAAATATTAATAAGTAAAGAAAAGATTTATAAGTAAAGACAAGCACAAAAAAGATAACTAGCAAAGAGTAATTAGGTTGTCGAAAAAGTCAAAGTAAATCAGAAGAAATAAAATATGTAAAGAAGTACTAATAAGGTAAATAAAAAGAGAAAATGATAAATAAACCTTACTTTTCCTTTGTTGGCTTTGTCAAAGGTTGTCTCCACAATCGTGAATATGTAGACAGATTCCTATGTTGGCTGGAATAACTCTTCAGACATACAAGAAAGTCCTGATGTTAGTAAGCAATAAGCAAAACAATCATCCCTCAAACTGTAAAAAAAGTAAAAGAAAACAAATTAACATTAATAATACTAATAAATCAATAGACATAAAAGTAGCATGTGTGATACTAATGATAAATGAAAGTGTTGGAGAATTAATAAGGGAGAAATTTTTTTTCATGAATGAAATGGAATTGGAACATCTGGAGTTAAATGAAACAGCCATTAAAATCAATGGCCAACTGGCATACTCAAGTTTTCAGGATGTTCCTATGAAATACAGTGTTACATTACACATATTTTAAATGTTAATTCAACCCCCATAGTAAAATAAAAGCATAAAAAGAAAAGATTTATAAGTAAAGACAAACATAAAAAGATAGCTAACAAAAAGTAATTAGGTTTTTGAAGAAGTCATAAAGTAAATCACATGAATGAAAATATGTAAAGAAGATCTAATTAATAAGGTAGATAAAAGAGAAAATGGTGAATAAATCTTACTTTTCCTTTGTTGGCTTCATCAGATTGTCTCCATAATCGTGAATATGTAGACAGATTCCTATGTTGGCTGGAAGAACTCTTCAGACATACAAGAAAGTCCTGATGTTAGTAAGCAATAAGCAAAACAATCATCCCTCAAACTGTAAAAAAGGTAAAAGAAAACAAATTAACATTAATTATACTAATAAATCAATAGACAAAAAATTAGCATGTGTGATACTAATGATAAGTGAAAGTGTTGGAGAATTAATGAAGGAGAAATTATTTTCATTTTCAGAAACCTATACAAATACTAGTAATTGAAAAAGACACCGTGGAAATCTTTAACGAAAGTCCACCAACAAACAAACGGTATGCTTATTTATTCTTTAAAACTTCTATTTTTTGTCTTCTTTATTATTAGATCCTTCCTTTCCTTAATTATCTTTTTTATGCTTTCCAATCTTTTCATTTGGTACTTATCTTTTACTTATTTTAATGCTTTTTTATTTTATTTATTTAAACTTTTTATTTAAATTTAATTTCTTTTTCTTTTTTTAGGCCTTTTTTACAAGCAGCAGGAAATTCAAGTCGACTTCCCTTCCACCGTGGATCTTCGTCATTGACCTTGGGAAGACATCAGCCATCGATTATCTTCAAGGTAGGATATTTGTTCTTTAAATTTTTTATCTTTCTTTCTTATACCTTAATAACACTTTTATTTTATTAATAACACTTTTCTGTTTACATTTGTTTTATTTCTTTTACTAACAATAGGACTTTTTTACAGGTAGCAGGGACGTCAAGTCTACATCAGGACGGCTCCAGGACATCAGGG
>NW_020439423.1:0-1170 GCF_000699045.2 Agrilus planipennis | reverse complement strand
TTATTTTAAATTGGATTCAAGGAATGATGTTATTTTTAATAATAATAATCGAGGCTGATTTTTAGCTCCGTACCGTTACTGTTCTAATAAACATATAATTTATACATTCATGTGTTTTATTATTCATTTGTTTAATTAACAGGTCATTACACTTGCAATGAAATTCGCATAATACAAATCAAATTTTCTGAATCGAAATACAACTAGACACCATCTGTATGCCGGTCAGATTTTACTGCCTAATTAATAATAGCAAATTATAATGCACGAAGAATTAATTGACGATAATAATTCCGGTTTGTTGGTCAATTACGCAATTAAACGACTCTAAACATCATTAATGACGCTACTGTCACGATTGCCATGATTATTTTTTTAAAACTTTTTTAATATAAAAAATATAAAAACGTATAAGTACGTTTGAAAACCAATGAAAACGATATGACCCCTAATATAAATATTTAGTGGTTCCTGAACGCAATTTTCCATTCAAATAGTTTTAGTTATTATTTCGGAGCAATGGATTTATAGGGAATTTAATGTTATACAAAAAGGATCTTTTATAATTTTTTTATAGCTCAACCCTTTCAGAAGTTATTTGTGGTTAAAGTTTATAAGCCTTCGAAAAACTAATTGACACTATTAGACAATTATTACAAAATGCTGCGGGCTTTTTTATTAAAGCATCTCAACCGGTATGAAATTATATCATTTATGTTTATTCATTTTCAACGATTGAAATGTATTGTAAAAAACAACATTTTGTGATAAGTAACGGTAATAACATCGAAAAAAAAAAAAAAAGAAAATTTACGCGATTTAAACTTTAACTATGAATAACTTTTGAAGGAGTTGAGTTATAAAAAAGTTATTAGAGACCTTTTAGCAGAGGATTTAATTCCCTATTAAAATATGTATCGTACATTTACGTATCTACATTGGCCCGTTATTGAGCTACAAAATTCAAAAGTAACTGAAACAAATTTTTCCCTTTTTAATTAAATGGAAAATCGAAAATTGCGTTCAAAAACCACTAAATATTAATATTCAGGGCTCCAATTATGACAAATGCCTTAATTACACACAAATTTCATACGACAGTTAGTGGAAGGTTAATGTTAATAAAAAGAGAAAAATAACAAAATAAAAAGTACTTACATCAAATTATAA
>NW_020439422.1:5160-12905 GCF_000699045.2 Agrilus planipennis | reverse complement strand
TAACTATAATTATATACCTGTTTAACTTGCCAACATTAGTGTGTAATTTGTATAGGTGTAGTACTCCAAGTGTTTTTGTGCCACAAATTTTTGTATAACATTTATTCAAATGAGTAGTTCTACGTTGGTTTTTTGTTATCATATTACTGCTTAATCTGTTATTTACAAGAAATGCATAGGGTCACAATTTAAAGATTTTTGGGATATGCATATTTGCACATATTTTGCACTTTATTGATGTACAGGATGTTTCTGAAATTAGTAGCAAGGTTGCAGGATATGATAGAGTATAATAATACAAGAAAACGTCTTCGAGAATAACGTAATTAAAAGTACCTACAGGTAAATGTAATTCCAGCCCTGGAAAGAAATACGACCACGCAACGTCGTATTCAATCAGCTGATAATTAGCAGCATCTATGTTATATTTTTTTAATATTTTTCTGCTTGTGCATTGTTTCTTATTCGTGAAATTAGATTAAGTGTGATTGACGATGTATGTGACACTATCATAATATAGGTCAGTGTAGAACAGTAGTTTCTACAATCGCGTTTACTACGGTAGAATTTTGTGACATGATACTAATTTACGGATAATATGAGTACAATGTTAATGTAACAGTCGATGTGCACGGTCATTGATATCCTTTTTTTGGAAAGTAGTGTTGCCTATAGTGACGATATTTAGTAAGTAACATTTGTCGGTGTACTGCTATACCAGACGAAATAGAACACCAATGCACTCTATAGTAAAAATAAAACGATTCGCACAAAAAAAAACTATATTTGACTACTCTCAGCGCACATTAAGACTATGCGCGCACTACAACTAAATTGTTCAACAATAGTCTGAGTAGTCCATGAGTGCATTATCAAACTGAACTGTTTGGTACCACTTACGAACTAAACTATTGTTTAAAAGAGATACAATCTGTATCTGAAGTAAAGTTAAAATACATTTGGTAAAGACGAAAAAAAACAAAAAATTAAAAGATACTGGATATAAGGCCAGTTTAAGCAGTTACATCATGTTTTGCGTACATCTAAAAAAAATACTTTTTGACTTCCAACAAATGAATGTGACAAGCTTCTTCACATTACAATCGCTGTATTCTTTTTTATTTTTGTATTCTATGGGTCTGTTAAGTAACTGTTCGATTGGGCAAAAGTTGTGACATGAGAAGAACGGGCGATTTGAAACGGTGCACTGGACTTACCTATTTCAATTCTCTTGGGCTCATACCGTTGCCTACAAGCGTCGCGACTTTTTGTTTGGTCATAGCGTCGCAATTAAAGCAGGTAATAAGATTGTAGTGCGCTTCTAGTGGTTCGCCGCGTCCACATAATTAACATTGTAAAACAAATTACTCTAATTTATTCAAGAACATTATAAATTTTAGTGGACTGTATCAATGAGTCAGGAATCAGGAAGGAAATTCTAAATGATAGAGTCAAACGTCAAATTAATACTACAGCTTATATAAAAAAGAAGTCCTTATTCCAGTTATAAAAGATTGTCTGCTCAATACCGTCGGCTGATGTACAGTGATTTTTACTCTCTAAATATGTTTTTGATGTCCTGGAACTTAAAATTGCCGTTGATTCGTTGAAAAGGTTGGGTTAGCACGTGGACTGATGAAGATGTACCGTTGGTGATGATAGAAAAAGTTTAACCACATCAATTATATAAATGAACTGTAGGATTTGTTCTCATATATTCTAACATTTTTTTGTCCGCCCAGGTATAAGATTAATATTACAAGTTTGGACGGTGGTAAATCAATAACCTATTTTTGTATACATACATATCAGGAGTACGTGAGGAAGAGAGACGGAAGACGTGTTGTAAAGACGCGATCCATTAAGCCTGTTGTACTTACTTTGTTCCAGCTGTTTATGTTCATCTTTACATTTTTTATATACTTATATTGATCAACCCCTAGACAACGAAAGGAAAAATGCTACATTCTTGAGCCTCGTCCGGGATTTGAAGTAAGCTGAAGAGGACGTGATAATGACCAGATTACCATTTTGATGTATGATGTCATGATTGTTCCATTGTGCTTTTTCATTAAAGTAAAATGCTACTTGCTAATGGAATTTTTAAAGCAAACGACCAAATTTAAAATTTACTTACGTCTGATTTTAGTGAATATTGTTTGGTCCACTTTTCATAAATGAGATTATAGTTTTTTATTGATCTTTAAATAATATTAATTTCAAGTTGGATAATTAATTATATTATCGGTGACTTCATTATCAGTCAGCGCACTTAAAAACGTTTTGATTGATTTCAATAGAATATTATACGATCGAATTTTGCTTAAGACATTGTAGTTTATTTGATCATAAAGTTTTTTGTTCTTTTATTTGATTTTATATTATTTAGTTATTAGACTAAGATAACTTTTTTGTAGAAGCTTGAATTATATATAAATTTACTGTAATGTCCAAAATAAGTCTTTCCTAAGTGATTTCGAGAAAATGAATTATTACATTTCTGACAGTTATGTAATGTAAAGGCAGTTCAGTTCTTAGATTTAGTAACATTTAAACAGGAAGCACCACCAAGTATGACTCCAAAGCAGTTACGTGAGTTTTTCGGTTTTCAATCGAGTATAAATTTGAGAGAGAATAGATTGATACATAAAGAACATAAATGTTCTTGATTTAATTTCTATTATGTTACATATTTAAATTACCTAGGTTTTCATGATAGTTTAGCGATTCCCATTTGGTCCTCCTTGAACAATTTACATGTAGACGAAATGGACTACGCCGATTAAAAGCAACAAGGAAATGAGGAAAATGATGACAAGGAAAAATAAGACGACGGCCCAGACGATTCTGACGAAGTAGGAAAGTTTGGCTGTTTTTCAGGCAAGATTGAAAACAAAACAATGAAAAAAGTCATTAGCATTTATGTTCAGAGATATAGAAGATTACCCTTTCGGCAAATGGATCTAAGATTTAGAGGAAATCGTAGAAACGTGACACAATCAAATGACCTTCAGAAATTGTTTTTTGCGAAAAAAACGTTGATAGAATTGGCTGTGATGTTTATACAATCTGAAAAGGGAATGAAACATGGTCCGTGTTAATGAAGAAATTAATTTTAGAATTCGAAATAAAAATAGCATTACACATGTTCACATATTACTTATGTTACGAGTAAAATGAAGAGAAGAGAGGAGTCTTTACAGGAATAGGTTCTAATTGCGTGTGAAATAGGTTATCGAGTAAATATAGTTATAATACAATGTTTCATTGATGGTATCGCAGGTGATTCTACAAATAAAGCTATTCTATAAGGAGCGAGGTATAAAATTCGGAAGATTTAACGGAGCCTTTTATTGGTCAATCTCTACCCAACGAAAGGAAAAACCGTATAAAACAATGCTGAAGACTCTTGTCTCTGCCCGTGAATTAAATTTGTGATGGTTAATTAACAGGATTACTTATCGAAAAAACGATGAAGTCGCTTGATGCACCTATTACATTCGTGACACTTCTCTATATGTCATGGTCGCCAGGAGCTGAGAGAAAAGCTATAGTCCAAAGCCGGCGCGTGGCCCATGAGCAGCTACCGGGAAATTTAAATTTCATTAATCCTGAACATTCCGCTCGCTATCATGACTAGTGTGGTGATGTATTGGGAGTTGGCCTTCTTTAATGGGAAGTGACAGTGGTTCGAACTTGATAATTGGTCGAGTCAGTGTCATAATTGACGCTGTCTATACGAGTGAGTTCAGGGTGATGTTCTACCACCCTTACTAATGGTAACAGTTGCTCAATGGTGAGCAAGACAATTTAATCCGATCTTAGTGGTGTGATGATATCATTTAGAGATTACTTGCAGCCGTTGAAGACAGTGAGCAGACCATTGCCTCCAGAGTTCTTACTACTACTTGAGTTGTAGAAATTATTGTCATCTGTTGAGCCGTGACAGGGCAATGTGAGTTGGTGTTGCTTCTGGTAGGGTGGTGAGTGCATTGTTGATGAGAAAATGCTCTGGTGTTAAAATTTTTAGACCTTCAGGATTATCAGTCAAGTCTGCAAGTGGTCTTCAATTAAGGATCGACTCTATCTGAGTGAGCACGGTATTGAGCTTCCTAATGGTGAGCCATGTTTCACCAACTGTCCAGTTGAGCTGGGATTTCATAAGTATGACCATTATTTCCCACTTGTCTCCCATGTGAGGTGCATCTGGGGTTGAAAACCCACTGAGATAGGTCTTTTGATAGAATTCTTGAATTTATTGATGGTCTCGTGTTCCTGTCGTGAATGGTCTTTTGAATGCTGTGTCTGTTCCAATAAATGTGGTTCCATAATCTGAGTACAGGAAACTTGGGAATTTTTCCCTGTGATAAAAATTTTTGATATGCTGCAATGAATCCGTCCGCTAAATGATCCGTAACTGTTTTAAGATGTACCACCGATTTGAAAAATAAAGAAATACACAAATCCAACTTTTAAATGATTTTGATCTTTAAGAGAAAATCTTAGAAGCTTGTTAAGAACCTCAGCTGCGTTTACGTAAGAAATTTGATATTTCAATTCATGGAAATCAGATCGAAACAGTCAAAACAAGAAAAATGAATGATGACACATTGTTATTAACGAAGTTGCAGAGGTTACAATTTTGAGACGTGTTGAACTGGATCCTACATCAGGCACCAGAAAATTGGAATCTATTTCAGGAATTCCACCTGAAAATTTTCAAAAGATCTTAAAAAACACATCCGTTCCATCCGTATGAGATCTCGTTCAAGATCTTAATGAAGAATAATTTTTTATATTCGACTTGATTTTCTGACAAACGCACACGTTGTTTCTTGATGATTACGTTAACAAAATTTCAGTATTGTTAGTCATTTTACCGTTAACACTGAATTGGTAGAAGGGGTTTCATTGAATAGTTTCTAAGATCAGCAGATGTAACACCACTGGATTTCTTCTTATGAAGCCACGTAAAGAGCATTATCTATAAAATGAGACTTACTTCTTTAGAAGATCTACGCTACCAAATTTTGACTGCATGTGATGAAATAATACCTGAAATACTACAAAGTGTTTGAGAGAATGTTGAATAAAGATTTTATTACTGTGCGCAAGTGAATTTTACATTTTGAACATTTAATCAATTGAAAACTGATTGAGAACTTTTGCCACCGATATTTCCAACTGGATTTTTACATGCAAAAAATTTAAATTTTAAACACCTTTAAAATAATGTGCCCTTGACCCTCCATTCCCCGTTCCATTTGGGATTCTTGAAGGGATGGTCCCCCTTTAACAGATAACATTACATTCATGAATTTACAATCAAAAGGCAAAATCAAAGATTGAAGAATTTAGAAAAATTTTAAATACGCCATCCTGTATACGACATCTTTTCAAAAATTATTTATTTAGTCATGAATATCTGTTATGTCCCTTTCAAAGTAATCCCCACCAGATATTATACACTTGTGCCATCGTTTTTTTCAATCCTCGAAGCACCTCAAAAAGTCATTTTTTGTGATATTGTTCAGCTCCTCCTTCGATGCCGTCTTTATCTCCTCAGCCGTAGCGTAGCGTCCTGCTTTTATGGGCCTCTTTAGTTTCGGGAACAAGAAAAAGTCACAGGGGATCACAGATCTGGGGAATACGGTAGCTGCGGCATTATTAGTGTGTTGTTTTTGACCAAAAATTCGCACACAAGCAACGATGTGTGAACAGGGGCGTTATCATGGTGCAAACGTCAATTTTTGTTTTTCCACAAATCCAGGCGTATCTGGCGGATTGATTATTGACTGTTCTACCCTGTGACAAGAACTCATGATGCACCACGCTCTTGCAATCGAAGAAAACTGTAAGCAAAACCTTCACATTCGACCTACCTTGACGCGCTTTTTTCGGTTTTTACTCATAGGGCAGCTTCCTTTGGGATCATTGAGTTAGGTTTCCACGTCATAACCATAAACCTATGATTCGTCACCAGTTATGACCCTCTGGAGCAAATTTGAGTCTTCGCGGACCGAGTCCAACAGCTCCTTAGAAATGTTAATGATCTCCGTTTTTTTGTCGAAATTGAGTAATTTTAGTACGAAATTCGCGTCGATTCGTCTCGTGCCCAAATCGTTGGTAAAAATCGAATGTCAGGAGTCAATCGATATGTTTAAGTCCTCACTAACTTCTCTAACGGTGATTCAACGATTGGCCAATACTATTTTCTTTACTTCATTAATGTTTTCGCCTGTTGACGTGCTCGGGTGTTCGGCACGCTGTTCGTCGTTCACATCTCGGCTCTCTGAGAACATTTTGTACCACTGATAATCGTTGGTTCGGTCCAAGGCAGTTTCACCATATGCCAGAGTCAATATTCGGAATGTGTTCGCGCTCTTAATTTTGTTTTTCACGCAAAACTTGATACAGATTCTTTGATCCATTTTTTGGAATAGGCAAAAATCGAAATCGAAGACGAGCTGAAACACGTGCAAGCAAAGCAGCTGTCAAAAATTAACTAAACATTCAACATGGTCGAATTTGTCGGTATAAGTGAGAGACATGAGTACCAGCATAACGCCACGAAAAAATCGAAAATCGAATATACGTAACCCGCTGAAATTCAAAACTTCACGATACTTTTTGAGCAGACCTCGTACGTACTTATGTAGTGCTACGAGTAATACTTGTATGTCTACATATTATCCTTTTGAAATGTTACATAATAAACATTTGTGGTTTTTAAAAGTAGACGATTGAAACTTAACACAAGTATGCGGTTATAATATGTAGTAATACATGTATCATATAACATTACTATGCATTTCACTTAAGTTGCATTTTTTATTCATTAATACTTTCTGACCTGGAAATAGATAATTATAAAATAATAATGTGAAGTGTTTTTGTTGAGAATTTAGCCGATCGAGTCGTTTTAAAAAATAACGGTTCATCAACATTGTACTAGAACAATGATTCCGAACCTGGGGGTAATTACCAATCAATTATTCTGTGGGGGTAACAAAGAACCTAACAATATCTAATCTGATAAAATACGTAGCTAGATAGTAAAAATATAAAATTATAGATGTGTCGATGTTTATACAACTGTATACACAATTGGTAAATATTAAACCAAACAAAATCACATTTGAAAATTCTGTGATTCAGCATTTATCTGCAGCAATAAACCCACTGAAGCCATATTTTCCGGATATGGATAATCGTCAGTCCAGTTCTTGGATTTTGAGGCCATTTACTATGGATGATAAGATTATTAAAGACAAAGACCTGGCGGCCAAAGTGGAATATCTTTGAATACGCCAGAATACTACTTGCAAAGTAGAATTTCAAAATTATGATCTTAGCACATTTTGGCGAAAAGCTCGTGCCGAATATCCTACTCTAGCTAACAGACCTTTAAAAATGCCAATACCCTTTGCCACCACCTATAGATGTGAGAGTGGATTTTCAACTGTGGTTACATTGAAGACAAAGACCAGAATCCTTCTAAATGTGAAACATGACTTAGGATAAAAAAACTAAATGCAAAATAATACCAACCATCACACCAACTATCTTTACTTAATTTATTGTTTAGATATATAAAATTGTAAGACTGATGTGCAATTTGTGATTATTAAAGATATTTGTATTTGCTTGTGTTGTTTGTATTGATAACATTTTAAGGCGGGGGTAAAATCAGTTTTCCTAATAGGTCACAGGGGTAACAATATTAAAAAGGTTAGGAACCATTG
>NW_020439422.1:0-637 GCF_000699045.2 Agrilus planipennis | reverse complement strand
GAGGACCTAGAGATAGCTTTAAATAAAATGGAAGCGGTACTGACAGATCAGTACTGTATGAAAATAAATAAAAGTAAAACTAAAATACTGGTATGCAAGGGAAGAAAAAGTAGGGAAAGAGCGAATATAAAGATAGGAGACGAAAAATTAGAAGAAGTGGCTGATTTTAGATATCTAGGAAGTCAGATAAGTCAGAACGGAAGGAGTAGTAGGGATATAAAGCAGAGGATAGCACAGGGTCGTGTCGTCTTTAATAAAAAGAAGCCACTTCTATGATCGCGAACGGTTAATTTAGAAATTCGAAAAAGGTTGTTAAAGGTGTATGTTTGACGCTATACGGGTGCAAAACATGGACAGTGGGCGCGGCGTAAAAGAAAAGGTTAGAAGATTTCGAAATGTACTGTTATAGGCGAATGATGAGGATAACGTGGGTAGAAAAGGTTAGAAATGAAGAGGTATTAGAAAGAATAAGAGAACAGAGGACTCTATGGAAATCAATAAAAAATAGGCGAGATGGTTGGTAGGACACCTTCTCAGACATAAAGGTCTAGTCAGAGACATATTAGAGGCAGAAACAGAAGTTAAGAGGGGTAGAGGTAGACCTAGGTTAGATTACTGTTCGCAAATAGTTAAGTAT
>NW_020439421.1:9278-21855 GCF_000699045.2 Agrilus planipennis | reverse complement strand
ACATAAAAAAGTCCGGGAGGGGGGGCCACATCTGGGCGAGAAGACGCCGGCGTGTGCCACTCGGAAGTTTGCCTCTTTGTCTCGGGATCATACTCTTTTAATTGAAGACGACTCGGCCCTGAGCTATCGTTTGCTTTATATCCCTGCTACTCCTTCCGTCCTGACTTATCTGACTTCCTGGATACCTAAAATCAGCCACTTCTTCTAATTCTTCGTCTCCTATCTTTATATTCGCTTTTTCCTTACTTTTCTTTCCTTGCAAACCAGTACTTTTGTTCTACTGTTATTCATTTTCTTACGATACTGTTTTCTCAACACCTCCTCCATTTTATTTAAATCTATCTTTAATTCCTCCTTGCTAGATCCTACTACTGCTATATCATCTGCAAATCTAAGCATACTAATCGTTTGCCCCTGTATATATATCCCTACAGTTGTACTGTCTTTAATGATGTTGATCGCGTTTTCGATGTATAGATTAAAAAGTAGCGGTGACAGTGTGCATCCCTGACTGACTCCCTTCCTATTATCTACTTCTTTACGTTGCAGACCCAGGTCTATAACTGCCTGTTGCTTTTTATCTTTCTACATTTTTAATCATATTTAATATCTTGTCTAATTTAACATTGTCAAAAGCCTTTTCTAAATTTAAAAGCTAGAATGGCCTAACGCGTTCCTCTATTTCTTCTATACCCAAATTGATCTTCCCCTAATAGTTCGTCCGCCCTTTTTTCAATCCTCTTCTGTACAATTCTAGTTGTAGGTTTTTGAGGCATGGGAAATCAAGGTAATTGTTCTAAATGTCTCGCACCTATCCACGCCTCTCTTTTTAGGTATGGTTACTACCACGTTCTGTTTATAATCCTCTGGGACTTTCCCCATCTCGTGAATGTGACTAACTAGCTTAAACATACGATGTCTAAGCTATTGTCCTGCATGTTTTAGAATTTACGCCTGTATCCCATCAATACTTGACGCTTTATTATTCTTAACATTGAACTCTTCTCTCATTATGGGATAACTTAGCTCCTCTATCTCCACACCATCTTCCATCTCTAATATATCTCCATGGCCTGCGTATAGGTTCTCTAAATATTTTTTCCACCTATCTGCGTTTTCCTCATTTTCTATTAAAATGATCCCTGACTCGTTTGTTATATTATTACTACTGTACCCTACTTCTCTAAAATTCCTTTTCATTGTATTATAAAACTCATCGGTTTTACCTACTTCAAACTTTTCTTCTACTTCTTTATTTATTTATTTTATGAAAAGAAAATTTAATTATTTTTTAATTCCTGTTATGAATTTCCAGTGGATACTACAAGACAACGAACTAGTGATGAAATAGAACTAATTAATAACAAATTTCGTTCTGTTTCAAGTGACACAGCGGTTGTTTTGCGAATTTCCTTTGAATTAAATTTAGCAAGTATAATAGGATTAATACGGGTACATTTAGTCCTTTCAGCAAAGGACAAAGATGCATTTGTCTCCCAGATGTTGGAGCATATACATAAATTTACAATGTAAATCGTGCAGTTCGTGGTTTCCAACATTAAATAACATTTATTGTGTAATCAAGTCGTTCTTGTAAAGTTCCTTTTGGTCTTCGCAAGGGAGGAACCACCTACTTATCCAGCTTATCCTTATTAACTTTCAGGAGTTAGTTTTTGATGCTGTACGCTATCAAAATCAATGGATAATTTCAATGAGTTCAGAAAGAATTGGATACTCATGTAATGTTATGTTAGTGTAAAAAAAAAGGAAACAAATTTGTAACGAGCACTAGAATATTTATTCATATTTCAATGGTTAACATTTTTTATAATGACCAATGAACATGTTTATATGTGATTGGTCGGGTCCAAACTGAACTCAGTTGGGAAATATTTAAAATATCCAGTCTTGAAGGTGAGCCGGGAGGGCGGGTTCGTCTTGAATATTTCCGGAGACGCCATTGACGGTGGGGAGAGACCTGCTAACGCTAATTGGAACGCGAATGTTCAATTTCAATTCAACGGCTTGATCGTCGCTGGAATCTGAGGGTTCTGGTACACTGACAACTTCTGGAAGATCGACTGGGATCACTGCTCCCTCTTCTGGTACGTCTTCTTCAATTGGTGCGGGTAATACTCCGGGACGGACAATTGATCCATCTTCAATTGGTGCGGGTAATACTCCGGGACGGACAATTGATCCATCTTCAATTGGTGCGGGTAATACTCCGGGACGGACAATTGATCCATCTTCAATTGGTGCGGGTAATACTCCGGGACGGACAATTGATCCATCTTCAATTGGTGCGGGTAATACTCCGGGACGGACAATTGATCCATCTTCAATTGGTGCGGGTAATACTCCGGGACGGACAATTGATCCATCTTCAATTGGTGCGGGTAATACTCCGGGACGGACAATTGATCCATCTTCAATTGGTGCGGGTAATACTCCGGGACGGACAATTGATCCATCTTCAATTGGTGCGGGTAATACTCCGGGACGGACAATTGATCCATCTTCAATTGGTGCGGGTAATACTCCGGGACGGACAATTGATCCATCTTCAATTGGTGCGGGTAATACTCCGGGACGGACAATTGATCCATCTTCAATTGGTGCGGGTAATACTCCGGGACGGACAATTGATCCATCTTCAATTGGTGCGGGTAATACTCCGGGACGGACAATTGATCCATCTTCAATTGGTGCGGGTAATACTCCGGGACGGACAATTGATCCATCTTCAATTGGTGCGGGTAATACTCCGGGACGGACAATTGATCCATCTTCAATTGGGGCGGGTAATACTCCGGGACGGACAATTGATCCATCTTCAATTGGGGCGGGTAATACTCCGGGACGGACAATAGATTCCTCTTCAATTGGGGCGGGTAATACTCCGGGACGGACAATTGATCCATCTTCAATTGGGGCGGGTAATACTCCGGGACGGACAATAGATTCCTCTTCAATTGGGGCGGGTAATACTCCAGGACGGACAAGGGATTCCTCTTCAATTGGGGCGGGTAAGACTCCTGGGCGGACAACAGATTCCTCTTCGACTGGGGCGGGTAATACCACGGGACGGACAACGGGTGCACCTTCAGCTGGAAGGACCGATGGTCGAACCACGGCAGCTTGAGCTGCTGCAAGGGGATTATTAAGTTTATGCTGCTGTTCATTTCAAACTGCTTATTTAATCATATGCATATTTATTGCCTGTACCGTTTTTGAATTGTTTATTATTATATTAATAGAAAATTTTTTTACTAACCTCCTAGGACGCTGAGAGCGAGTACGAAGATTGCTGCTACCATTTTGTCTTTAATGTTTTGGACTTGTGGTTACTATGATCTTTGTGAAAATATTCTACCTTATATACCTTGTTGTTACTTATCGTTCGTGAATTACCGATAACTTTGCTAAAGCTTATCTAAAATATTAAATTCAAGTACCTGTATCTAGATCCGATAAAGCCCATTTTAACCATAAATGTTTCTGATAAATGTAGGTATTACCTATACCTGTTTTAATAGGTATTTCTTTAGAAAAGCCTTTACGTAACACCCCAGACAGATGAACGAAATTTTGAATCATATGATTATAATTTTGAGCTGAAACTTATTTTTATTATAATAAATGAAATTGTAGCCTTTACTACTTTGGGATTATGTGGGTTTCCTTTAATTGAAGAATTTTTGAGATCCGTTTAATAGTTCGATAATAGTTAGACGATTCTTTTTGTATGAGAAATATTGCACTTGCAAAATTAAAAAAAAAATCTAAAAAAAAGACAGCAGCTTTGTTTGCAATTATTCTTTGCGTCCTTGGGGGTAAGCCAAAATTTCCTTTCGACTAATAATGCATTTAATTTTCGTTTCAATTTGCTCGATACTTTTTCAGCAACCCAGGCTGCAGTGATTCGTCCAGGAGTACTCTAGGTTCTTACTCCTTCAGTTCTTCCTGCACCAGTTGAATCCGGTGCGTCAGCTGTGGTGTTACCAAGCCTTCCTTAACCACAAGCAGGTAATTTACCAGCACCAACTGATGAGGAAGTTGAAAGCGAAGTTCGCCCTATAGCACGTCCTCAACCTGAGGAACCTGAAAACCCAGTTATAGTAGCACGTCCTTCCCCTGAAGAACCTCAAGCCAACAAAGGCGACTCAAACTCAACATTCGTGTACCAATTGGCGTCAGTAGTCAACTTGGTCAACCAGAAACAGCTGCTGTTCTTCCTGCTGCAATTGCTAGTAACTGGATCCGTTAAGACTTCAAAATTATGTAATACGTTCCTTTTTAAACATTAAATATATATCTTCATTTGTTTTTGTTTGGGTATTTTCTCTGTTTTATTTATTTGTGTCAAACGCTACGCATAGTGATATGAAAATCTTGTTGTAATTTTAATGATATTGTAGAAAAAGGTTAGAAAATGATCGTCCAAATAGCTAATAAAGATCCCTTATTGTCAAAAAGACGTCAACAGAATAGTATTACTATTATTTATTAAATAATAACAATTGGGTCATCGAAATTCTGCCTCCAGACGCATGAATAGTCCCTTGACGTTCAGCAGTCACCGAGTGAAGTTACTCAAACATATACTCCTAAAATAGGAAGATCCTTCTGACGCACTTTACTTAGTAGGAGTCAACTGGGTATTGGTGCCTCTTTTTCGGTAATGCAAGGCAATGGTCGATGATGTGCAGCGGTGCTTCATCTGTCTCAATAAAGAATCTACAGTTAGGACTCTCCTTGAGTTCCATTATGTATCTGTATTTCCAGAAAGCGTCGTAACTAATAACTATCACAGTCCTTACGTCCTTTCTACTTAAAATCAGTATTTGCTTCACACTTGCCTCCATCTCACCGGGTTTAATGAAAGGTTTTGGTTGTTCCGCATCTTTTGGTGTTGCTCCACATCTCGGTATGTTTATTTGCAACTCATTCTTCAATTTGGGAATAGATTGTTGCAGATGCTATTTATCAGTTCTGGTTCAAGTAAATTATTAACTAAAAACCTAATGTCCTTCATAATTTAATGATTGACAATGACTTAGAAGAGTTCCACAAATAAATTCCGGGAAATTAATCAAAGTATTGAAACTGGGAAAGCACTGTGATTTTTTTAATGAAATTTTGGATCTTCCTATTCCGTGAATGTTAACGTTAAAACAAGAATTGTAAGGGCTTGCGGCTTCTATTTGTTCAAAATTAGAGAGACCATTGTGTTCGGGATTGGTTTATTTACAAAGGGCAACCGGTAGCCCGTGATCCCGGACGATAAGTAGGGACTCAACTTTAATCTTAGGCTTCCATAGAATAAACAGAAGCGTGTGTTGAGCTCCGAAATCCCAGAAATCGACTAAATGCATAAACTACTGGCAGGGGTAACTTTAAGATCCATTTGCATACCTTTTAAGTCTAAATAAATTCGGCTATTTTTTAAACTGTGTTTTGTGTTATCCTTTATGACAAATAAATAAAATATAGCTATTCAGTTTAATAAAATACACCTGTGCTATATATAATTAATAAAGTGGTACAAAAAATTATTAATTTCAAACTTCTCTAACTTTGCGACTAAAGATCCCAGAGAAAAGCATTCAAAGTACAGAAAAATTAGTCACTAACTATACCTTTTTAACTACAAATAAAAATTGATTTTGTTTGTGCATTGTTTGAGGTTCAGTCAGTATTATTGATGGATTTGTTCTGGAGATACTGGTTGAGAAGAAAATCCCTTTTTCGTTAAGCAACATTATTTTGTAGAGGTTCAAAGGGAATTTTGATAATGCAGTTGTATAAAAGAAGCTTTATTTTGTCTTGATTAAAAATTTGTTTTGCGAAGCGCAAAAACCAAATGTAATAACGGCTTCAGTAGAGAAGTCTCTCTGTGCTTTTACGAAATCCAGTCAGACCATATCGACTGTTGTTTTCGCATGTTGATTGAGATGTAACAGAACTTTTCCTTTTATAAAAAAAAAAAGAGAAAAAGAATGACCACAGTAAAAAAGAAGAAGATGAAAGTGTGCTCCAAAAACGAAATGGTAAAAGTTTCTTTTATTCTTAAATCATATTTTTTTATTATTATCATCATGGCCAAAAGCATGCAAATATAGAAAGTCTTATTGTACTGTAAAATCGAAAATTCTGCGACTAAATTTATTTCATAGACATGCTAGTAAGTCCTTAAAGCCATTTTATTAATAATCAATAAAATACTTTGTATTATAAACTGTTGATTTATTAGTTGTTGTGCAATAAAAAAGGATATATTTAACACATATTGTATAAAATGTACATTAAATATGATCATAAATTTATAATCATGGAATGCAACAAATAATACTTAATTAAATGGCAAGCCGACAAATTCGTACGATTAGATAGAAGTAGACAGCGGAAATATTTGAAGATAAGCAAAAGCAATGAAGAAAAAATTGCAATAAAAAAATCGTGATGTTCAAAAAGGAAATACTTATTTATCAAATTTCTACCTAAATGTTGTAAAGATAAAAAAATGTTGGTCATTTTTGCTAAAAGATATTCGCTGATAAACGTTTAAATCTAAATATTGTTTAATATTTAAAAATTCAAATTTTAGTCGAAGAAGTATCATCAATGGGTGTGTTCCGAAATATAACCCAGCATACTGGTCAGTGCTGATGACGTCATGAATCGACGCCATATTGTACTGGTGTGCCACCATATTGTATTGGTGAAACAAGTGTGTCGTAACAGTATATCAAACGGGCGTGTGTGCTTCAGAGTTTGGACAATTTTTTATTGTAATAAACGTTAATAACTTTTGGAGCAAAGTTGTTGTAAACGAGCACAAACACTATTCTCAATATGGCGTCAATTAGACGTCAACGCACTGGCCAGTATATTTCGGAACGAAACAAAAGTATGGCTTCGATTCACGACGTCATCAGCACTGGCCAGTTTACCGGGTTATATTTCGGAACACACCCAATGATAACTGGTACCCACATTAAGCAAGCAATGTAGTTTCTATTCCTACCACTGGTATTCTTGCTCATTTGAAAGCGACATGATGTATTACAAAAATTAAAATTGCGTTTCTTTTTCACGTGCTCTTAGTTATAAGTGCTTCCTCTTAGAAAATAAGGTTAGGTTTTACTGACAATGGGTCTTTTTACTTCCCTTCCTTACCTTGAAGCATAAGCTCTTTAGCTTGGCTCAGTGAATGGTTCTGGGTTATGTTATACTTATTGATAACCACGTTTTAAATCAAATGGGATCTTCTATTTAGATATTTAATTTGACTTTCTTAAAAAATACTTTCGATCATGTCCATCAGTTGCACTTATCGTTGGCAGATTCTTAACCCGCCAAAGATATATGTATAACTTCTAAAGCATCTTAAGGGTTTTGACGACGTATCTTAAGAGGAACGAATTCTCGCATTTATTTCTATTTGAAGGTATACATTATCCATTAATGTTTGCTTTTAATTTCAATGAATGATAAGTTTACAGTGAATTCTATAATAATGAGTTATTTTTAAGATATTTTATTTTGGGTGCTTTTCTTCTGACTACGCCCATGTGTCGGTAAGCGGATACATTTATTTTAAAAGCTTTCGCTTTTTGCTAACGCTTTCCCTTAAACGCCTTGAGGTAATTTTTAAAGTAACCTTCCTAATCCCATCCCTTTTGTGTAAAACTAGCACGCATGCTACCGCCACTTGCATACTTAATGCCCTCTTTTCGTTCACGATCGAACCAATTTTATATATCTGCACATTTACATATGTGGCTAGCAATCAATATGTACACGAGGATGCTTCGATTTTAGTAAGTATCTTAGGCCCAATACTACCCCACCTACTTACAACATACCCCGCAGCGATCAGGCTTTCCCAGCGTCTTTGAAAAACTTGAAACTGCTTCGCACCGATTGGAAAAAGGCGCACGAATCGTACGTATGAAATGGTTTTAACTCCTTTGAGAAATAACGNACTCTAGGTTCTTACTCCTTCAGTTCTTCCTGCACCAGTTGAATCCGGTGCGTCAGCTGTGGTGTTACCAAGCCTTCCTTAACCACAAGCAGGTAATTTACCAGCACCAACTGATGAGGAAGTTGAAAGCGAAGTTCGCCCTATAGCACGTCCTCAACCTGAGGAACCTGAAAACCCAGTTATAGTAGCACGTCCTTCCCCTGAAGAACCTCAAGCCAACAAAGGCGACTCAAACTCAACATTCGTGTACCAATTGGCGTCAGTAGTCAACTTGGTCAACCAGAAACAGCTGCTGTTCTTCCTGCTGCAATTGCTAGTAACTGGATCCGTTAAGACTTCAAAATTATGTAATACGTTCCTTTTTAAACATTAAATATATATCTTCATTTGTTTTTGTTTGGGTATTTTCTCTGTTTTATTTATTTGTGTCAAACGCTACGCATAGTGATATGAAAATCTTGTTGTAATTTTAATGATATTGTAGAAAAAGGTTAGAAAATGATCGTCCAAATAGCTAATAAAGATCCCTTATTGTCAAAAAGACGTCAACAGAATAGTATTACTATTATTTATTAAATAATAACAATTGGGTCATCGAAATTCTGCCTCCAGACGCATGAATAGTCCCTTGACGTTCAGCAGTCACCGAGTGAAGTTACTCAAACATATACTCCTAAAATAGGAAGATCCTTCTGACGCACTTTACTTAGTAGGAGTCAACTGGGTATTGGTGCCTCTTTTTCGGTAATGCAAGGCAATGGTCGATGATGTGCAGCGGTGCTTCATCTGTCTCAATAAAGAATCTACAGTTAGGACTCTCCTTGAGTTCCATTATGTATCTGTATTTCCAGAAAGCGTCGTAACTAATAACTATCACAGTCCTTACGTCCTTTCTACTTAAAATCAGTATTTGCTTCACACTTGCCTCCATCTCACCGGGTTTAATGAAAGGTTTTGGTTGTTCCGCATCTTTTGGTGTTGCTCCACATCTCGGTATGTTTATTTGCAACTCATTCTTCAATTTGGGAATAGATTGTTGCAGATGCTATTTATCAGTTCTGGTTCAAGTAAATTATTAACTAAAAACCTAATGTCCTTCATAATTTAATGATTGACAATGACTTAGAAGAGTTCCACAAATAAATTCCGGGAAATTAATCAAAGTATTGAAACTGGGAAAGCACTGTGATTTTTTTAATGAAATTTTGGATCTTCCTATTCCGTGAATGTTAACGTTAAAACAAGAATTGTAAGGGCTTGCGGCTTCTATTTGTTCAAAATTAGAGAGACCATTGTGTTCGGGATTGGTTTATTTACAAAGGGCAACCGGTAGCCCGTGATCCCGGACGATAAGTAGGGACTCAACTTTAATCTTAGGCTTCCATAGAATAAACAGAAGCGTGTGTTGAGCTCCGAAATCCCAGAAATCGACTAAATGCATAAACTACTGGCAGGGGTAACTTTAAGATCCATTTGCATACCTTTTAAGTCTAAATAAATTCGGCTATTTTTTAAACTGTGTTTTGTGTTATCCTTTATGACAAATAAATAAAATATAGCTATTCAGTTTAATAAAATACACCTGTGCTATATATAATTAATAAAGTGGTACAAAAAATTATTAATTTCAAACTTCTCTAACTTTGCGACTAAAGATCCCAGAGAAAAGCATTCAAAGTACAGAAAAATTAGTCACTAACTATACCTTTTTAACTACAAATAAAAATTGATTTTGTTTGTGCATTGTTTGAGGTTCAGTCAGTATTATTGATGGATTTGTTCTGGAGATACTGGTTGAGAAGAAAATCCCTTTTTCGTTAAGCAACATTATTTTGTAGAGGTTCAAAGGGAATTTTGATAATGCAGTTGTATAAAAGAAGCTTTATTTTGTCTTGATTAAAAATTTGTTTTGCGAAGCGCAAAAACCAAATGTAATAACGGCTTCAGTAGAGAAGTCTCTCTGTGCTTTTACGAAATCCAGTCAGACCATATCGACTGTTGTTTTCGC
The DNA here is from genome assembly GCF_000699045.2 of Agrilus planipennis. Lineage (NCBI taxonomy): Eukaryota > Metazoa > Arthropoda > Insecta > Coleoptera > Buprestidae > Agrilus > Agrilus planipennis. The sequence goes on along the minus strand of NW_020439421.1, from coordinate 11,857 downwards.
ATGTTGATTGAGATGTAACAGAACTTTTCCTTTTATAAAAAAAAAAAGAGAAAAAGAATGACCACAGTAAAAAAGAAGAAGATGAAAGTGTGCTCCAAAAACGAAATGGTAAAAGTTTCTTTTATTCTTAAATCATATTTTTTTATTATTATCATCATGGCCAAAAGCATGCAAATATAGAAAGTCTTATTGTACTGTAAAATCGAAAATTCTGCGACTAAATTTATTTCATAGACATGCTAGTAAGTCCTTAAAGCCATTTTATTAATAATCAATAAAATACTTTGTATTATAAACTGTTGATTTATTAGTTGTTGTGCAATAAAAAAGGATATATTTAACACATATTGTATAAAATGTACATTAAATATGATCATAAATTTATAATCATGGAATGCAACAAATAATACTTAATTAAATGGCAAGCCGACAAATTCGTACGATTAGATAGAAGTAGACAGCGGAAATATTTGAAGATAAGCAAAAGCAATGAAGAAAAAATTGCAATAAAAAAATCGTGATGTTCAAAAAGGAAATACTTATTTATCAAATTTCTACCTAAATGTTGTAAAGATAAAAAAATGTTGGTCATTTTTGCTAAAAGATATTCGCTGATAAACGTTTAAATCTAAATATTGTTTAATATTTAAAAATTCAAATTTTAGTCGAAGAAGTATCATCAATGGGTGTGTTCCGAAATATAACCCAGCATACTGGTCAGTGCTGATGACGTCATGAATCGACGCCATATTGTACTGGTGTGCCACCATATTGTATTGGTGAAACAAGTGTGTCGTAACAGTATATCAAACGGGCGTGTGTGCTTCAGAGTTTGGACAATTTTTTATTGTAATAAACGTTAATAACTTTTGGGGCAAAGTTGTTGTAAACGAGCACAAACACTATTCTCAATATGGCGTCAATTAGACGTCAACGCACTGGCCAGTATATTTCGGAACGAAACAAAAGTATGGCTTCGATTCACGACGTCATCAGCACTGGCCAGTTTACCGGGTTATATTTCGGAACACACCCAATGATAACTGGTACCCACATTAAGCAAGCAATGTAGTTTCTATTCCTACCACTGGTATTCTTGCTCATTTGAAAGCGACATGATGTATTACAAAAATTAAAATTGCGTTTCTTTTTCACGTGCTCTTAGTTATAAGTGCTTCCTCTTAGAAAATAAGGTTAGGTTTTACTGACAATGGGTCTTTTTACTTCCCTTCCTTACCTTGAAGCATAAGCTCTTTAGCTTGGCTCAGTGAATGGTTCTGGGTTATGTTATACTTATTGATAACCACGTTTTAAATCAAATGGGATCTTCTATTTAGATATTTAATTTGACTTTCTTAAAAAATACTTTCGATCATGTCCATCAGTTGCACTTATCGTTGGCAGATTCTTAACCCGCCAAAGATATATGTATAACTTCTAAAGCATCTTAAGGGTTTTGACGACGTATCTTAAGAGGAACGAATTCTCGCATTTATTTCTATTTGAAGGTATACATTATCCATTAATGTTTGCTTTTAATTTCAATGAATGATAAGTTTACAGTGAATTCTATAATAATGAGTTATTTTTAAGATATTTTATTTTGGGTGCTTTTCTTCTGACTACGCCCATGTGTCGGTAAGCGGATACATTTATTTTAAAAGCTTTCGCTTTTTGCTAACGCTTTCCCTTAAACGCCTTGAGGTAATTTTTAAAGTAACCTTCCTAATCCCATCCCTTTTGTGTAAAACTAGCACGCATGCTACCGCCACTTGCATACTTAATGCCCTCTTTTCGTTCACGATCGAACCAATTTTATATATCTGCACATTTACATATGTGGCTAGCAATCAATATGTACACGAGGATGCTTCGATTTTAGTAAGTATCTTAGGCCCAATACTACCCCACCTACTTACAACATACCCCGCAGCGATCAGGCTTTCCCAGCGTCTTTGAAAAACTTGAAACTGCTTCGCACCGATTGGAAAAAGGCGCACGAATCGTACGTATGAAATGGTTTTAACTCCTTTGAGAAATAACGTTGTAATTTACTTTAACGTGCATGTAAAATAGACGATGTCGGATCAGGTTAATTGGATACGGGAACATTATCGTTGCAAGCACGCACCCCCAAGATTTATATTGCGATTGCAGTTGCACTTTGTTTTCTTCAAGGTAGTGACGATAAAATGACAAAATTGCATCAGGTTAAATTCATAAAAAGAATGCTGTTTGTGAATGCATTTGTAAACCAAGTATTAGATACCTCCGAAGTCTCACTAGGTGGGTCTCACTCAACTATTTTATTCAAAATATCTTTCATCATCATCAAGACTGGTTGGATACGCACCTCCACTCTTTCCTATGCCTAGCTAATCTTCGCGGAACAAATAATAATCCGATGGAGCCAGGTTTGGAGAATATGGTTGGTGTAGCATTGTATCCCATTCAAGCTGTAAAAGCTTTTGGCGAGTGACCAAACTTGTGTGAGGTCTCGCGTTGTCTTGGTGAAACACTACACCTTTCCTGTTGATTAGTTCTGACCTTTTCTGTTGAAGTGCATCATTCAGTTTGTC
>NW_020439421.1:0-7517 GCF_000699045.2 Agrilus planipennis | reverse complement strand
CTCTCCATATTTAAAAGGGCACCAACCAAAAACTACTGCGTAGAATTAATTGGAATTTTTCACACACAAGCCTTGCTATATGAGCTCTCAAAGCATATAAAAATTATACGGCTTAAATGTGAAGTTGGGTGCAAAAGAATACAATTAAATCCTCTGTCGGGAAAAAACGAAATGACTTTACGAACAACCCTATAGTTAATCTAGGTCTACCTCTACCCCTCCTAACTCCTGGCTCTGTCTCTAATATGTCTTTGACTAGAACTTCATGCCTGAGAAGGCGTCCTACCAACCTATTTCGCCTATTTCTTATTGACTTCCATAGAGTCCTCTGTTCTCCTAATCATTCAAATACCTCTTCATTTCTACCCTATTAAAGGCAACTCGATCCTGCGCTATCCTCTGCTTTATATCCCTACTATTCCTTCCGTTTTGACCTATCTAGATACCTAAAATCGGCCACATTTTTCTTAATCTATCTTTGTATTCGCTCTTTCCCTACTTATTCTTCCCTTGTATTTTTGTTTTACTTTTATTTATTTTCATACAGTATTGTATCTATATACATTTAAAATTACGTGAACTAAACATGAGTTTACTGCACGAATGCTAACATTTTCGAGTAAATTTCACGAAAATACATGCATTTTAATGGCGCGGGTTATAGTCACGCACCTTTCAGCTGTGTGATCATTAGTTCCGTGAGACTTTTAATTTGATGTACTTACCTACTTCTAAGCACTAAAACTTAGAATACATCAAGCTCTATTACCTACGCACATTAAAGTTTAAACAAGTTAAATTGACGTCAAAGGTGAGGATCGACATCTGTTCTGACGTCACATCAGCTGGTAGTATACACTTACTTCTAATCGAGACTGTGATACAAATGAACTAATGGAAAAAGTAGCATTAAAGATAAAACAGTAATCTGTATTTCTGTCTGTGTCCATTGATTCTTTGTATCTATTATTCTGAATTATTCAACAAAATTAATTGTCGTACACATCGTCCATTATGATCTGTGGTTAACGATTTTGTATAAACTTGATACTGCTAACAGTTTCGGTGCATTTGAACTACCCAATTTTGACATACTACGTCACAACTATCACAATCATCGCAACTTTCAGAATAATTTAAAGCGAAATTGTAGATTTCTAATAAATTCCTATTGCACCTAGATTTTTATAACCTCTAATCAATTAAATTTATTTCAATAATAAGTAATATCTCTCCTTAACCAGTTTTCCCCCCGTCTTATTTGCGTAGAAGAATAAAACTATTATATTTAGGAATATTAAGATTCAAATTGATTATCTTGATCTGCAATCCTTAATTTTACATTTAATATATCTAACTAAAAGATATTTCAATATTATTTCTCAACGTTCCATATCCTAAACGAACATTTGGATTCAATTGTACAGGAATTATTAAAACTAAAGATTCAAGTCCTCTAAGTAGTAACATAAGATGTTCTGTTTCTGAAAATGAGATTATTTTAGAGGTAAACAGATGTCTCAGGGGGAATTTACTGTTACACTGCCTGAATCCGAATTCAGAAAAGTGACTGGTGAGAGAAAAAGGACATTTGCGACTGGTAGGCCTCCTGAGATGTCTAAGTCCTTCTCGTATCCATACACACATACACATTACTTCCATTTTCTACCTTGAAAAGAAAATTAGATGTTTTTTACGTTTATTGTACAAGACGGTAACTTCTCTTGTATTTTTTTATACGTAGTATTTTGTTGTTTCTTTTAGCGGGGACGTGAATGTGTCACGTGGGCTGTGACAGGGTTGGACAGAGCAGGGTGAACCTGGTATAAGTATTGAGAAATTGGTTGCAGCTTTGTAGGATGAAACTCAACCGTGACGCGTTTTTGTGCCATTCCATCTGACAATAAAAACTTTGGAGTGGTTCATTCCCAGCAGTTACTAATGCTGGTGACTGGCAGTCCCTCCAGGCTACGCCGGAGGTTAGGGCGAAGGGCCCTCTTGAACCTTCTATCAAGGATCATGAGAATGGGTGGGTAGTAGTTGGGGTGGGAATGGGGAGACGGACGATATGAAGACAGAAGAGAGCGAAAGCTTATCTGTAAAGTACTACTGCCCAGCATTTTCCTAAGTGTTCCAAGGAAACCACACAAAAAATTTGGATCAGGGCCGATGGACCCAAAATTGAACTGGTGTTCTCCCGAATGCTATGCAATGGTCTAAACCTGTAGGCTATGCCTCTCGGTTCCATCACATAAAAGTATTAAAAATCGAAATTNACTACTGCGTAGAATTAATTGGAATTTTTCACACACAAGCCTTGCTATATGAGCTCTCAAAGCATATAAAAATTATACGGCTTAAATGTGAAGTTGGGTGCAAAAGAATACAATTAAATCCTCTGTCGGGAAAAAACGAAATGACTTTACGAACAACCCTATAGTTAATCTAGGTCTACCTCTACCCCTCCTAACTCCTGGCTCTGTCTCTAATATGTCTTTGACTAGAACTTCATGCCTGAGAAGGCGTCCTACCAACCTATTTCGCCTATTTCTTATTGACTTCCATAGAGTCCTCTGTTCTCCTAATCATTCAAATACCTCTTCATTTCTACCCTATTAAAGGCAACTCGATCCTGCGCTATCCTCTGCTTTATATCCCTACTATTCCTTCCGTTTTGACCTATCTAGATACCTAAAATCGGCCACATTTTTCTTAATCTATCTTTGTATTCGCTCTTTCCCTACTTATTCTTCCCTTGTATTTTTGTTTTACTTTTATTTATTTTCATACAGTATTGTATCTATATACATTTAAAATTACGTGAACTAAACATGAGTTTACTGCACGAATGCTAACATTTTCGAGTAAATTTCACGAAAATACATGCATTTTAATGGCGCGGGTTATAGTCACGCACCTTTCAGCTGTGTGATCATTAGTTCCGTGAGACTTTTAATTTGATGTACTTACCTACTTCTAAGCACTAAAACTTAGAATACATCAAGCTCTATTACCTACGCACATTAAAGTTTAAACAAGTTAAATTGACGTCAAAGGTGAGGATCGACATCTGTTCTGACGTCACATCAGCTGGTAGTATACACTTACTTCTAATCGAGACTGTGATACAAATGAACTAATGGAAAAAGTAGCATTAAAGATAAAACAGTAATCTGTATTTCTGTCTGTGTCCATTGATTCTTTGTATCTATTATTCTGAATTATTCAACAAAATTAATTGTCGTACACATCGTCCATTATGATCTGTGGTTAACGATTTTGTATAAACTTGATACTGCTAACAGTTTCGGTGCATTTGAACTACCCAATTTTGACATACTACGTCACAACTATCACAATCATCGCAACTTTCAGAATAATTTAAAGCGAAATTGTAGATTTCTAATAAATTCCTATTGCACCTAGATTTTTATAACCTCTAATCAATTAAATTTATTTCAATAATAAGTAATATCTCTCCTTAACCAGTTTTCCCCCCGTCTTATTTGCGTAGAAGAATAAAACTATTATATTTAGGAATATTAAGATTCAAATTGATTATCTTGATCTGCAATCCTTAATTTTACATTTAATATATCTAACTAAAAGATATTTCAATATTATTTCTCAACGTTCCATATCCTAAACGAACATTTGGATTCAATTGTACAGGAATTATTAAAACTAAAGATTCAAGTCCTCTAAGTAGTAACATAAGATGTTCTGTTTCTGAAAATGAGATTATTTTAGAGGTAAACAGATGTCTCAGGGGGAATTTACTGTTACACTGCCTGAATCCGAATTCAGAAAAGTGACTGGTGAGAGAAAAAGGACATTTGCGACTGGTAGGCCTCCTGAGATGTCTAAGTCCTTCTCGTATCCATACACACATACACATTACTTCCATTTTCTACCTTGAAAAGAAAATTAGATGTTTTTTACGTTTATTGTACAAGACGGTAACTTCTCTTGTATTTTTTTATACGTAGTATTTTGTTGTTTCTTTTAGCGGGGACGTGAATGTGTCACGTGGGCTGTGACAGGGTTGGACAGAGCAGGGTGAACCTGGTATAAGTATTGAGAAATTGGTTGCAGCTTTGTAGGATGAAACTCAACCGTGACGCGTTTTTGTGCCATTCCATCTGACAATAAAAACTTTGGAGTGGTTCATTCCCAGCAGTTACTAATGCTGGTGACTGGCAGTCCCTCCAGGCTACGCCGGAGGTTAGGGCGAAGGGCCCTCTTGAACCTTCTATCAAGGATCATGAGAATGGGTGGGTAGTAGTTGGGGTGGGAATGGGGAGACGGACGATATGAAGACAGAAGAGAGCGAAAGCTTATCTGTAAAGTACTACTGCCCAGCATTTTCCTAAGTGTTCCAAGGAAACCACACAAAAAATTTGGATCAGGGCCGATGGACCCAAAATTGAACTGGTGTTCTCCCGAATGCTATGCAATGGTCTAAACCTGTAGGCTATGCCTCTCGGTTCCATCACATAAAAGTATTAAAAATCGAAATTCAATCACCTAACCTATATCCTCACTCGACTGCTTCACTTGGAAATTTTAAGCGAACGAAGAAGATATAAAACGCGCTGGTGTTAATCTTGCATTAAGATATACCTATATTCGTTTGCAGCTACTTCCTGTTTTTCATTAGAATGCATTATCGACTTGATCCCATCTTTAAACGGTATCAGTGAACATGCCCGAACGAGAATGCAGTTTGTATGATAATTTGCCATTCGGTTAAGTCGTTGAGAAAAATTGAACGAGCATCAACTTCCGGCTGTTGAGACAAAGTCACTAATAATATTATCAGCGACAACGCATCATTAAACTAGTCATTAACCGCCGGGAAATAAAATAATCTATAAAATATATTCGTTATATTTAAATTGAAATGATACCTATCAACATTGGGAAATATTGTAAATTCATGAGTCCAACCATATTGTTACAGAGTTGGGGGTTGCGTAACGTGAAACGTGTTTTGGAGGTGGGTGGTTGGAATATAGCAAAGAGACCGCAGTTATATTCTCACACTTGATATACCCTTTGCTATCAAAACGTTCCGTGACATGGCAGAATGCTTTTAGAGACAAATTTGCCAAATAAACTTATTCATGACAGAATCAACATCATGTAGGATTTGCTTCATAAAACATATTATGATAATGGTTGTATGAAAACGATTATTTTATATTTATCTATGTAAAAGCAAGAAGGAGATCATTTTATTTTTTATTTTATTCGATCAGTCAATAGTGGGAGTCGTGGAGAAGGAAACGTTAGAAGCGTTTGAGGTTAGAAACCACATGAGGTATTAAAAGGAGTAGGAGAACAGACAACGTTAAGGAAGTCAATACGAAATAGTCGAGATAGGTTGGTAGGACACCTTCTCAGGCATGAAGGGCTAGTTAGAGACATATTAGAAGCAAAAATCTATCTCCGTCGAAATCGTGATCCGCACCTGACAATCATGAACTTCTATATATCCGTCAACATAAATGGACCTTATTGAGCATTTTGAATTTCACTAAATGTAGTATTGTACTACAGATGGCGTTTCCCACGTTGTTTGTAGTATTTCAGAGGTACTGGCAGACCTACATTAGTTTACTGTTTAGGTTTAGAAATAGCTGAAGATGTAGATAGCTTTAGTTGTGGGACTCTATGATGATGAGTTTCAGAAGATAATCAATAGAATTAAAAACTTATTAAAGTCAATTTTGTTCAATTATGTTAAAACGCATAACAATATTTACTTTGCATTTACTGATAACCAAGTAAATTTATTACAATGTCTATCACACAAAGTGTAATAATAAAGTTGTTCTTTGTTATTGGTTGAACTGGAGCTAATTTTGAGCTTACAGTTTCAAATTACAGCACAATTTTGCTTCTAAATAATGCACTGATGTGTCAATTTTACCCCTTCAAACAATTCAAAATGCCACCCAGCTTAAATAATAAATGAAGACAGAATAATAATTTTAATGGCCGGAAATAAATGGTTTCCGACTTTGTGTTATTTCCGTATTAAATATTGAATGTGATTATACTGTAAATAGTACATTTCCTAACTAAACTACACACATACAGTTATAGGTACACCTTTGTCAATTTATTGGATTTGCAATTATTATTAATTGCAATTTAATGTCTTTCTAATTGGATATTACCTAACCTACTACTAAAATAAATAATAAACGTTGATGTTGTAAGTCTTATTATTGGATGATTATTTGCTAAAATTTCAGTCAGGACGAAAGGAGCAGTGGAGATATAAAAATAGGGGATAGCTCGAGGTCGACTCGCCTTAAACCAGAAGAAGTCACTTCTATGCTCGCGAACGATTGTTAAGGGTGCATGTTTGGAGCGAGGCGCTGTACGGGTGTGAAACATGATCGGTGGGAGCGACGGAAAAGAAAAGGTTAGAAGCATTTAAGGAGAAAGATGAGGATACCGTGGATAGAGAAAATTAGAAATGAAGAGGTATTAGAAAGAATAGGATAACCCAGCAGCATGACCTAGAGGTTTAGACCATTGCTTAGCATTTGGAAGGACGCTGGTTCGATTCCGAGTCCGTCTCCCTTGGTCTGAGTTTTTCTGAAGTTTTCTTGGATCACATAGGCAAATGGTGGGGAGGTTATATTCCACAGATAATCATTCATTCTCTTCTGTCTTCACTTCGTCCGTCTCATCTTTCTCACCCGAACCGCCACCCACCCATTCCAACGATTTCTAAGAGGAGGATGAAGGGGGTCTTCACCAACATTACTGGCTAGTGGGAAGGAAACACAAAAAAAAAGAATAGGAGACCATAGGACTCTATGGAAGTTGATGAGAGATAAGTGAGATAGGTTGATAGCACACCTTCTTAGACATGAAGGGCTAGTCAGAAACAGGAGTTAAGAGGAATAGAGGTAGGCTTATATTGTACTATCATTTATCGTATTATTAGCGTTGTCTATTATATAACCTATATGTTGAACATAGAAATGATTGTTTTTGATACTTTTTAAACTGAATTAAAATTTCGTTTCGCTTTGTAACTGGTAGTTTTCAAGTTGAACTAACTTCCATGTCAATTTCCCTGGCAGTTGCCTGTCAGCTGTCCACTCATTCTTACAGCCCGTGCGTCAAGCTTTCACGGCCCATCTCACCGGAAGCCGCACAAGTGAAACTATTTGTGTGCGGTTGTTAGGGATCTTGATGGACAGCCGAAACGCGATTTCAATTTTATTTTCCTTTTCTTTCTTTGGTACGACGCAGTTTTAAACAACAAAGGCGCCCACGACGACAGCGTTTGTATTAAAAAAAAAAATTAAATAAAACGAAAACTGTATTAACTGCCGTTATTCTAGTACAAAAGAGGATGAGATTTTTATCACGCCAGTTGGGTAGGTATTTAATTTCTTCTTTTTATTTTTAATGTCAGGCAAAGTTCAGAAATCTCCCTGTTTATTTCAATTATTTTAATTGGACACCGCCGTCGCGACGCTTGCGAGCCG
>NW_020439420.1:11729-16259 GCF_000699045.2 Agrilus planipennis | reverse complement strand
AGGAAACTATAAAGCTCAATTTGGAACTAAACACCTTGGTAAAAAGTTTGTTGTATAAAGTAAAATGAGTAAAGGTTATAACAACAAAAAAGCTTACCATTAACGGGTTCATTTTGGTTAGATATTTTTACAGAATCTCGCGATGCTGTCTCTTATATAGAAATATGGATAATTAAAAAGTATTTTCGTGACTTTGCGGCGTGTTTAATTGCAGTTGCATTTTCTTTCAGCGTGCACAAACCCTCACTTACAGCGGTACTTACCCGTCCTTTGCATAACTAGATAAAAGGTAATTAACAGTGTTTATTCTGCTTCTGCAAATGTTATAATTACGTTAAAGGAAACTGTTGCACAAATTGCTGCTCAAAAAAAGCATGGGCGTACGAAACCTTGTTTTTTAAAAATTCCGCTTTTATACATTGAAATTTAAACATAAAATAAAATTTCAAGTTTCAAGTTACTGTCCTGAGTGAGATTACTAAGAAAGTAATGTTCCAGTTCCACAATTTACTGATGCTGTTCTATAACTTTTACTGAAAATTCTATCAAAATGGCTACTAATCTATCCTTCTACTTACGAACTTTGTAAACATATAAAACAACTAAAACACAAATTCGTCAAAATAGAACAAATTAAAGCAATAATAGAATAAACAACTGAACTACTACCACTACAGCTCGTATAAAATCTCATGGGTCTTCACACTCGCCAGAGGATTATTTTATTGCATCCCCTTTATGCATCAACAACCAGGAACGGAACTTCAGATAAATTGTAAACAGTTTTTAAAAGGTATCTAGAAATGCAGAACGAAATGAAGTAATTTTGTGACAGCTCAAAGACAAGGTACATGAGATTTTGCACTACCTCTACCTATTTAACTTGAGTTATTTAACCTACTGTTTCACGCTTATAATTCATACTATAATTAAAGGAAACATATAAATATCCGTTAAATAGCAGATACATGACAGTAAACATGATCCTGTTACGACAGCTTTGCGTTTTAATTTTAATGTTTTCATTCGTTTATGCCAAACTGAATGATGGCGAATCTGAGTTGACCGAAAGTTTAACCAAAAATACAATTCTGTCATCAACATTAATACCGAATGTAAGTTTTACTCAAATATAATAAGAAGCATTCTTGCTGTGTGCTTTTGATAAAAAAAAAAGAATTGCTTAAATTACTCTAACAATCACACTTCCGGTTATAAAGTACTATAATCTAGTTTTATGATAACGCTACAGAAACGATAAAAAAACCGTTAGTATGAATAAATATGTGCAAATAAAGTAATAAAACAAATAAATACTAAACACAACATGGTAGCATTAAGGGATACTGAATTATATTATAGTAGTAATTAAACATTATATTTGTTGATAATTTTAATTGTGTGTATAGTGCTACAAGTTTCGGTGTGATTTTATTTGAGTTATTCCCCTACTTTATTCTTTTATACTTGCTTATTTATATTCTTGAGAAAACGAAAACAAAAATTTTATAATGTAGTGATTACATAAATAATAATTGGTAAAGATTTACATCAAAAAGCTTTTTACCATAGAGCACTTTGAATTTATAAATAATTAAATATTATGTAAGTATATTATCCAACTCAGATCAAATAATTCAAGTTTACTTTCCTCTATTATTTTTTGATTCACGCGTAAAAGTGCTTTCATTTTACCAATGAACAGTATTTTGCACCTTCAAAACATGAATATCCTTATTTTTAAGCCTAATGAAGATATGGAGGGCAACCACCTAAGCCGAAAGAAAAGGGACCCATGCGGGGGTGGCGGATGTGGATGTGGTGGAGGCGGCGGGAAAGTAATCGTGATAGCTCAAGTTTCTAAGAAACGGAGTGGAGGTTTTAGAAGAAGTCATGGAAAAGGATAGTAAGTTAGTTCATTTTTTTTATTCATCTACAAACTCTGTCCGGCGACGTTAGCGTTAGTAATCATATTAAATAGAGCTTTTGCGAAAATTGATACAATTTTGAAACAACATGCAAATTTTTGATTTAACTTTTAAGGTAAAAGTTTAAAATTAAACTAACAAGTAGAAGAATACCTTGAAGGAATATTTATCCAATGAACTAACGCCTTTTCAATGAAAGCAAAATATTAATTTCTTTAATTTATCAAAACCTGCTGTATTATTAATCGTTAACAATAATTAAATTCCCCAATATTACCTGAAATGTCTCTGTCGCTTTATTTGCAACAATTAAAACGTTAAATATTATCAAGTAGTACATACCTATATCATCCCCTGAAGAGTGGTGAAAAACCAGTTGAAGAATGAGATTTATTTAATATTATTTGAACACACCAACGTTTCGCCTAACTTTTAGGTCTTTTCAAGGCTACAATAATATAAGAATCAGTTTTTTAAATTTGCAATAAGTCAATATCGAAAAAACTTACTAGATTAGTATGTTAATAAATAATTGAATACAGTACAGTACAGTAGTCATAAAAATTTGTTAAAAAATTATTTACATTATTTGTTCACTCTATAGTTAACTACCAATTATAATGCGGTAATTAATGGCAACAACAATCAGAGTTGGTACTTCGTAATTAATAGAACTAATGATTTTTATTTTATTTTCAGTGGAAAATTCAAGGGATAGCCGTCAACAAGGACAAACAATAAGACAACCGAAAAAATAAATGTTTAAAAGTCTGCCTATTACTTTATTCAATTAATTAGTGATATTCTACACAACTTTTGTTGCACACTGCAACGTCAGGTACATAATTTTCGTTGTACCTAATTTTACATCTCCCTAAGTCTTATAAATATGTTACGAAAAGAGGTAGAACGTTGTCAGAAAAATCATACATTATACAATTGGCAAAACTTAATTACACACCAGAATACCATTAAATAATAATAATAGTTTCAAACAAGAGGCGAAACGCAAATGATAATTAGAAAATGTTTCATTTTTCAAAAATTTAAAAGAAGGTAAAAACTGTAGGTAATTGAAACTAGTGATGAATAAAGTAAGATAAAGACAAAGACTATCCCAGTCTTCGTCTTGGTCTTACTGATACAGTCTCGTACTTGGTCTCGGTCTTGCATGTTAAGTCTTGGTCCGATACTTATGTTTTTTAATAATTCTTCTAAGCGCAAACACTCCGTGGGAATTCTTGTAGTTCCATCCTTTCACACAGTGTTAAAGTTTCTTTTTTTATATTTAGTGTTAAAATGTAGCAAAACAAACTGAAAATTTCAAATATTAAAAATGATTTGTTCCAAAAAATAATATATTTATGTTGCTTCAAATACTTAGTTTAACTCATAAATCCACCGCAACTAATAATTTTTCGTTTAGTCTTGCGTACTTAGTCTTTGTCTTACATATACGGTCCTGATTTTAGTCTTGTTCTTGTATGTTCGGTCTTAGTTTAAGTCTTAGTCTTGTTCGTTCGATTATGGTCTTGCAAGATCAAGATCAATTTTGCTCATCACTAGGTCAAACGTTAATGAAAGAAAACAGTAAAAGTAAAACATACACGATGCTGCGATTGTTATCTAAGATATAAATAACAAAATATGGTAAAAGGAATGCCTCGCAACAAAATAAAATTTCTTAAAGAAAACTCATTATAAATAAAAACACGCCAAAACAAAAATGGTGTCATAATTTAAAACGATAAAATAAGTTATAGCATCTATAATTCTTCTTGATCTTCAATTTTTACACAAATGTCTAACTTTTTGAACTTAAAGCGTCAAATCACTGATACTTTTATCAGTTTAATTTTTCATGTTGTTGTTCGCTTCCATCAATAATAATAAAAATCTTACCGTAGATACCCCGTAAAAAACTTGTATAAAATATATACCTTTCGTCAGTATAATTACTAAGAACACTTTATAAATAACTGGTTGCTTACAATTACTGCTTATCTAAACTTAAATTCACTGGATTTTGTCCCTGACTTATTTAAATTTGTACAATTCTGTTTCAAAGACAACTACAACAAACGTCAAAAAAATACTTAATCATACGATGGTTATTAATCATATTATTTATTAATAAGAAGGGAACGTTAGCGTATTAAATAAACCCTTTACATTTTTCGTTGATTTCCACTATAAATGACATTCATGTCTACCTTTTAAAGGTCAATCATAATAAAAAAAGTAATTAATTCTTGCTTGTAAAAAGCTTATGTACCATTGGTGCCCTCCTGCTTTCTGTCCCTTCTCACCGTGAAAGTGCTTAAATAATACGTAAACATTCTGTATGTGCCGTTATTTTTTTTTTTAATAACATTGCACTGGCATTTTTAGTTTGCCAACAGTATTTCAAACAATTTAATTGTATTTTTATTATATTATTAACTGCTTATCGTACAAGAAACAGCATCCTCTAAACTGTTCTCTGTACTTCAAAACACTGTTGACAATGTTTAAATAACCCTGTTTTTATCTTAAATTTATGTAGGTATTTTATTAAATTAACCTGGAAAGAATTGTCATTTTTTAATTAAAAACTATTATA
>NW_020439420.1:0-6110 GCF_000699045.2 Agrilus planipennis | reverse complement strand
CTTCCATAGAGTCCTCTGTTCTCCTATTCTTTCCAATACCTCTTCATTTCTAACCTTTTCTACCCACGTTATCCTCATCATCCGCCTATAACATCACATTTCGAACGCTTCTAACCTTTTCTTTTCCGCCGCGCCCACTGTCCATGTTTCGCACCCGTACAATGCCGTGCACCAAACATACATTTTTAACAACCTTTTTCGAATTCACAATTTTATAATGTACACTTTAAATGTTGCACGTAGGTGTACTATCGGCTATCCTGTTTCTATAGATTATGATTGAAAAGCATTCTTCTAACTTTCTGGCTTTCCTATTACGATGACGATGGTCTACCTGTGTTTATAGAAATACAAAAATGTGCGTGGAATTATAAAGGTGTCAAACATGTTTGGATAGTTGAGTTTTCGAGGAAAACCAGGACAGGAAGAATTCTGTTTACAGATTATGTTATCGTCAATCAGTGAACCGATAAGGCGCCATTAATAATGAAATGCGTTACGACTATACCGGCATTCAGAATGCCCTGGGCACATTACGAATGACTGTGAGGTCCTTTTGTAACATGGATAACTTCGATGCAACGAGAAGCCACCCATACTGTTTACCATCGCCGCTTCCTACTTGGTAGGTACTAGAGGCCGGAGACATTTTACTGGATCGGTAAGAACCAGCGCATATAAACAAGGATTTAAATATAATGCACTAAAATCATTTTAACTATCTGTCAACTAAATAAAAAATGAAAAGATGATTGTTCTTTTTTTACATAGCCTTTTGTTAAAAAAACCTTTTTTGGTTCATTAGACCATTTTTTAAGAGTTACACATACTATGCAAAAACTGACGTCCTTAGACAACAATTTTTAGTCTCTCAGCCTTTCAGCGTCTCTGAGAGCATCTCTCACAGTCTTTCACAGTCTCTCAGTTATTACCTAGGTGTTTTTATAGATCTCTCACAGTCTCTGTATGAAAGTCTCGAACGATAAAATTGTTAATTCAGAGATTCAAGTCTCTCGTTCAGAGACTGGATGAGAGACGGAGACTCGAGTCTCGCTTTCAGAGACTCTGAGAGACTGAACATTTTTATCTCGGGGTACCATTAGACAATTACTAAATACCTAGTAGTACATTTTGTAAAGCAAACAATGTGTTTTTACCTACGAATGGTTTAAGAACTAATGGCATTCTAGTTTGTGATTGGAATAGTTAGTAGTAAGTAGAATAACTACATTTCTCACATTTAATGTTTTTTAATTTTTATGATATTAATATCAAAAATTATAGTTGAAGAGCAAGATACATCGGCATTAAATCTTAACTGTATGAGAATTTCTTTTCTAAAACAAATAGTTCGAAAGGCTATTAAAAAGTGACTAATTCAACAATATTGTACTTTTAACCTAATTAAATTTTAATGAAAGAAAAATAGAGTGCATTTCTTAGAATAATAACTAATAAATAATTGAAATGAAAATGATAAGATACATATCATTAACCGTACTACTCACTTGAATATTAGTTTAAAACATAATAAATTATTCAGAAAGATAACTCTGTGTTTGTCTTTCGTCTAACATAAAAAAAAATAAGTCTTATTTTGAAAGTAATTTTATCCCATATTTTTTTCTTTATTGTTTGATTAACTCATCCTAAGAAATTTAATATCTAGGTATTGAACTGGGCATTATGTAACATCATCAAATACGATTACCTTTTATTTTTTAATATTGGCATTTATTGTTGAAACGAATTTTTATAATCTTCATTAACAGGTCGTGTTTACATATATAATATCAGTGTTACTGTGTGCACCTAAAAAACGTGAATTATAAATTGCATTTTTGATGCAGTTTTTACCTAGCAAGGTGGTAACGGTAGGTGCACTATCTGGAGCATACACGTGGTCCTTTCTATTGAAAAGTAGACAAAGCCGTACAACCTAGTTTAGTTTCCCGCGGTTTCAATGGCCCGTTGGAGAATATGATTCCTAGGCACAGAAAGGGGGTTACTTCTAGACAGGATTATACTACACTTATTCAATAAAACCAGTAGGTATGTATAGATGTACCAGCAATATTTCGGCAACATGTTTTACCAAGGGCGTTACTTCTGTCCAAAAAGTAAGGATTAGGGAAACATCCACTTATTCATGAACGATATCTTTCTTATGTTTTTTCATAAATGGGTACCATCAAAATATTAAAAGTTGTCTCTCGAAAAATACCCCTAAACTGAAAGTAATGATTTTGATAACAGTTTAGCATTTATTTTTCGTAACAGTTACTTATAAACATCAACTGCTTTCTTTCAGTAGTATGGTGCTATGAATACTACTAAATAAGTACCTAGGTACCTATTTGATTTTAAAAGACTGGTAGGAAGTTGTCCTTAATTTTAATGGTTCCTGCTAGTTCATATTACCTACATGTAATTAGTTGATTACTGAATATTAATAAACTACTTTACTGTATAACTAGGGAAAGGGTAAGAAACTTGAAGATTATAATGGCAACAAGGGTCATTTTTATCATTTAACTAAAAACACTTCATCTCATCAAGACAACTTTTAAATGTCTTTTTAGTCAACTATCTAATACCAAGATGCTATCACAATCTTTGTATTAACACCATGCTTTCAGAGGCGTTAATAGAAGAGAATCTATAATTTAAAAAAGTGACTCCAGAATTATTAAGTACTTTAATGAGTCATTATTTTTGTTACTGTTTCGTATCTAGTTTCTACTATGAACAAATATTTCGTTGTTATATCTATTTAAATATACTATTAGAAAAATGTTCCGCTAGTGTACGACAATGGCCTGTGCTACGCAGGTCACATTTACCAAGACATCATGGGAAAACAAGAGCCTGTCCCAGGACGCTAAGGGTAGTTTCGGCCTGTACCGGTAGAATGGGGCAATGTACTTTTAAATCTATTTTAGGTCGAAAGGCATCACAACCATCTCTAGGAATTTAACAGAAGGCAGCTGAATGACGTTTTAAAACGCAACTAACCTGCAGTCCTGTTGGGGTGTTGGGCCTTCTTTCGGTTAGAAAATTCTAACGGCGGGGCGACATTGTTATTTTGAATTTATTAAAAATAATAAGGGTTAAGTAAACAATTTACTATCTAGTATTACTTAATAAAAAAATATTTAATTGCAATATTTATAGGTAAGAGTAAATAATGTTTAATGCTCCGGAAAAGTTTAATAACTACCTACCTACCACATATTACTATTATCGCAGTTAAAGTTTTATATAATGGCAAATGATTTTGATGCTTCACATCGTTCTCTTTTCTTTCTTGTTTTCATATTTTCTGTTAGAAGCCAGGATAATTAAAAACCGATGGCAAAAAACCTTTATCAGTCATTTGTAAAACTATTATTTATTACACAATGACTTAAACTTAATCACTAGTGCTTGCCAATAAACGATACATGGTGAGTCCACAAAATTTAAAATGTAGAACTTAAGTTCAGTGAGTTCTAAAATTGGTAAATAGTAGGTAGGTACTATAACATTTACATCTTTAGTATCATAATGTTGCACAATATACTGTCAGCAAGGATAATTTTAAAACGGATTAAATAAATAAAAAAAACTATTATCTATATATATAATACTTATGTTTTATAATTAATACTTTATACATATAGATACCTACAAAAAATAGAATAAACTGTGGAATTTATTCAATAAAAGCGAACATTAAAAAGACTCCCAAACAGTTTCAAACGCATCCTGTAGCGCCAGGAAACTCATTAGGGACCGTTATATTAAAAAAGTACCTATACAAAGGTAATTATAAAGCTATAGGGTACAAATTTATGTATGATCTTCATAATCATAGTAGGTATTCTCAACTAAAAAGTAAAATTGAAAAAACTAAGTAGAACCTATTTGAATTAGTAAAATTTTAGGTATGAAAATAATACTGAAACGGAAATGATTCATGAACGTCCTTATGATCAAATAGTTTCGATGATAAATATGATGATGATGATGAATCAACAATTTGATTTTCGGGAATTGTGCCTAATTAAAATAATTTGAAGAATGTTGCTTTTCAGTGACTAACAGCCGACAGTTGGCGCCAGCAAATAGGTGTAAACAGTGTGAATATTCGGGGCTAGGGAAAGGTTTGAAATTTGAACTTTCGGCGCGGAATAAGAATAGCCTAACGATAGGGTCGAAAGAGAGGAGAAGCGCGTGTTGCATCAAATAAATAATACTGTTATAGTTGATGTGGGCAATGAGTTGTTTACTCGACAAAAACGAAATGCGGCTTTTTAAAAGGCAATCGAAAGTTCAATAACACCAGGCAATTCGTGCGACCAAAGTTTCAAACAACAACAACATCGTCATTGCATAGTTAGTTGAAATACACTTACGTATGCCATCGTCTCCGCTTAGCCTCTCCATCAACAGGCGTAATTTTTCCAGATAGGTACGAAAACCCGTAAATCAGAAAATCCCGTCCAAACGGCACTGATTCATTTCCACGAGCACGATTTTATCATTTCGATACTAGAACAACATACATACCACTGCTCTTTTCTTCCACGCTGCTACTAAAGCACTAGAAAATCAAGGAACCTTTTAGGAATATCCGGGCCAATCAAAAATTCGGCTGCGTGAGAACGCCGCATGGACGCCTTCTGCTGAACGGACGCAAGGACTAGAATCCACGAGCAAGGCCTACTGCGTTCGGTACACACTTACACACATAGTTTACTACGATAGTGCAAGTGACACGCTGGCTCGAACCATTCATGAATTCTTTTCCAACTTAATACACACACGATAGGGAACGACAACGGCGACGACGGAAAAATTTTAGGTCAGCCGCGTGCACGAAAACAACATATTAAACATTCTTCATACATGCAATCTATTTTCGAGCCGGATTACGACACGAGGGCGTACGCTATGCGCTCACTTGTTTTTCTTCTTGTTATTTTCGTTTGTACGTTCTTATTGTTACTAATCGCAAGATGATTGACGAAAACTTCTAAACCATTATGTAAATACACTGCTGCTGATGCTAACACATACTCGTACTTATTAATGATTTTATTTACTTATTACGAACTGGGCCTTATGTAATTCTGATGTATCCTCATCAAGTTAAAGCACATGTTTACGAACGGTATCAGTTCTCCAGCGTTTCCGGTTGTCCCTATTCCCAAAAAACTTTCCCACAATAAAACCTCATTTCAAAGTTACGTACACATACATATATACTTTTTCGTACGTACGTGTAAATATAAATAACAACAACAATTAAACTCTTTCTGGTCCCTTTGAGATATATTCTCCGACCTTCCTGGAAATTGGAAAATTCCATGACCCACATCCATGTTAGTTAAATAAGGTACCATAGCATTTAAATTCACCATTGAACTGATCCTTTATCTACTGATATGAATAAAGCACCAAGTAACGTACTTGTTTAGTAATTCGATTGTCCAATATGCGACAACTTCCCACTAAATAGAACTAGACATAACTAATCCTTTTTTTTTATTTCTCATTCCTAATCTTCGTAACAAATGCGTATTGTGTATCTTCAAGTTAATTAAACGGGTTGTTGGTAATTGTGGAATAAGGTTTTCTTTTTTTTTTTTCTTTTTAGATTACGTTCTTACCTTTGTTTTATAAACGCTATTGCTTAAAAACGTTTCAAATCATTAAAATTGGTAGTGGGTCCATTATTAAGCAAAGTTCTCTAAAAAAGAGTACAACTGTGACAATTCACCGTTTGATATTAAAGATAGCTACATCAATTTGGACATCTTAATCTTGAGTACAATTGTCAGATCTTTTGCTTATATTCATGTCTGATTACTGATAATTCCGATTTGACCATTTTGTTTAATTAAATGCCCAAATAATACTCAATCAAAAACTTCAAGGATGTTTGCAATCCTGACTACATGAGTAAGAGCTTTTACAATCACTTACTTAAGATCACTAAATTTTACAGTTGGTTAAATGCTTTCTAAATTTACAAAGTAGTAGAGAATTTGGGCATATTATTCATAAATTTAATAAGAAACCAATTATAATTCGTCTCCTATTTTTATTACATTCCAGTTTTTTGA
>NW_020439419.1:4000-12481 GCF_000699045.2 Agrilus planipennis | reverse complement strand
ATTTGTTCGCAATCGGTGTATATTCAGTCTTTATATTATGTACATAATTAGAAGTTGATTTATATTTTCATGGCAGTCGTCTGAAGAAGCCGGATGTTGTTAACTACTTCAAAGGCACTGATTTCAAATCTACCCTCAAATTGTCTCTAACAGCTTTAGTTTTTGAGATAGAGCTATTGGTCATAAAAAACTTTCATAAAACCCGGATTGCTTCTTTTTTTTAAGTGTTTTTTTTACAATGTCCACATCGAGAACTATCTGTAAAAACGATCCCAGCTATTTCTGTAACATTTGTGGTGAATATATATTCAAATTTTGTAGATTTAGTGTATCGGAGTTAGTAGAACGGGTATATTTGGATTACTTTGGATTTCCGCGACAAGCATTGGGTGTCTTATATGGTATGTAAAATATGCGCGGAATCGTTGAGATTATGGGAAAATAGAAAAGATCCCACTTCAAACACCAATGATCTGGTGAGAACCTTTAAATCATCAGGATAATTGTTGAGACAGCAGAGCTAATTCTGAGCACTGGGTTAGAAAAGACTACTAGTGCCTAGGGATCGCATAATACTGCCACCTTTGCATATCAAACTGGGGCTCATAAAACAATTTGTCAGAGCTCTAAACAAGGATGGTGATTGCTTTAAATACATCTCTAAAAAGTTTCATAATTTGAGTACGGAGGAACTGAAAACCGAAATTTTTGATGATCCACAAATTAAAAGGTTGACGAAGGATGAAAGTTTTAATAGTAGTTTAGTTTTCTGGGAAATAAGAAGAATGAAAGATATGCGGAGCACAATGAAGAGATATTGTTGCACTTCCAGCAACTTGCTTGTAATATGAGCATCAAGGTGCACTTCCTCTACAGACATCTGGACCGTTTCCCTAAATATCTTGGTGATCTGAGTGAAGACAAGGGGAACGGTCCCATAAGATATTCGGACTGTGGAGGAGCGGTAGTAGGGTCACTGGAATGCCCACATGATGGCGGACTACTGTTAGAGCATTAAGAACAGCTCTTATAAGTCAAGTCAAGCAAGAAAATCTTATGAAAGAAAATTTTTTGATATGTAGTAGTTGTTAAAGTGAAACTATCTATGGCATGTCGCATTACAGCCTGCCGCGGAGTAGGGGTAAAACTGAAGACGCTTGGCAGAGCAGTCAAAATTAATATGGCGCAGCAGCCAAGACCAAAATGACAGCGCGCATGGTTCACATTAGCTAACCGTGCAGCATTTATATTCTCACTCATTCGTGCAAGTGCATGACAATTACATTTATAGACTGTGAAACTCAAAGCGAAGATGAAAGTATTGATAGAAAAGTTGAAGTTCAAAATGATTCAATGATTTAAATAAATATTGTTCTCAGTTTTTAACATGCGTCTATCATCTGAATGATTGTACTTATTATGTATTCCGTACTCTCATACGCAGATTGAAATTAACATTTATAGTTGGATATCTTGTATACTATTGATTTCCCATTATGATTCCTGTTTTCCAATCATTAAGATAAGATTAATAACGCGATTTTAATTTTAATTCCCTAAATCGAATGATTTTCCGAAAATTTACAGTTAAATGCCTACAATCCGAAAAGTTTTACTTGCATTGTGATTTCATAAAACCACACAATTTTTTTTTCTAACGTCTACTTAAAATTTTTTTTTCTGGAAAATCACGTTTTTAATATATCTATCTCAAAATCTAAAGCTGACACAAATAATCTGACTTCAGATCTGAAATCAGTACTCCAAAAATGTATAATATTAGTCATAAAATTTCATGCAACAAAAATTCTGTTCCCTTGTGTTATCAAATGCTTTGCTATGTTTATAAATAACTGTAAATTTAAAATCAACAATATTCCTTACCTTGAATTCCGTCGCATAGCCATAAAATGAATACTATGTACTTAACTTGAAACATGATGAGATATTAAGTGAAAACTTCAAATTTCCTTTCATTTAACAAGGTTTGACATATGTATATCTTGAAAACTAATAGAAAAGATAAGATAATCTGAAGAGTCGATACTTTTATATATATTCCTTTAATTAATTACAATTAATCTTCATAATTCAAACTGTCTAAAGCAACAATCTTTAACCTGATATAGAGTCAATTTTATAAAACTGTATGCAGTTTAATAACCAAGAACAACAATCAATCATATTCAGTTTAGACTAAAACACCGGAACGATTTACGGTATGTTTTCAATCATCTGATAGGTACATTCTTGTATTAAAGATAACTTTAATGGTTTCTTGCAAAGAATTTTTGAGAAAAGTTAAGAATAAATTTAACAGCATTAAAAAAAATAGCAAAACCTTACTTAAACTTATTTGAATAACCTCAATGCAAACTTAGAACATAGAGACAAACTTTATATAATTTGTAATGACTTAAACTATATTTGTGATTAGTTTATAAACATTTATAGTTCGTGATGTGTTCTGCAATTGCCCAACGTATGAATTAACATGTACCGTGTTTACTTGAAGGTACGCACTACCCCGGAAATAAGCGCCCCTATGATTTTAAAGGATGGTTTTAATACGTATAAGCTCGAGGGGCTAAAAGTTTCTTTAGCATGACTAGTAGCGAGTCAAGCTATACTTTTATTGAAATTTGTTCGCAATCGGTGTATATTCAGTCTTTATATTATGTACATAATTAGAAGTTGATTTATATTTTCATGGCAGTCGTCTGAAGAAGCCGG
Organism: Agrilus planipennis; assembly: GCF_000699045.2. Taxonomy (NCBI): domain Eukaryota; kingdom Metazoa; phylum Arthropoda; class Insecta; order Coleoptera; family Buprestidae; genus Agrilus; species Agrilus planipennis. Next base: position 9,748 of record NW_020439419.1, on the reverse strand, counting down.
ATCTCCGAATTCTAATCGTGTCTTTCCGATAAAATACCCACGACGGATCATAGTGACATCAGAAATGTTCGATGTTTCGTCTCCTATTTCATGGGATCAGTGTTGGACAAAATTAAATTGTTAGACAATTAACCATTAACAATTACTTAATTACTTAAAGCCAAAGGATGCGGGTTCGATTCCCGGCGAGGGTGTGACAACAGCAACAAATTTTCTCTCACCAACCTAAGGTAGTTTACAGTGAGTAAAAAACTGAAAATGAATTTTCACGTTAACATTTATTTTATTATTTACACAATGAAATTTATTTGAATGAAGTTTAAACAAGTGTCACTGCATTTATGGATGAAAAGTATAATTAAATTGTACTTGTACAATTGATATTGTGTCATTTAATCACGATGATGAAGTTGTAATTCGATAGTTGTAATTGTGAAAACTCGCAACTAACAATTAATTAATAGTTAATCATTTTAGTGCGCTTGATTTAAAACTAACAATTACAACTTATCAATATATGAAAAGTATGTAATAATAATAATTATAATATGAAACTGCTATGATTTTGCATTCCCTTTTTCGTTTAATTAAATTTAATAAGTTCAATAATTTCTTAATTTAAGTTTAATTCAATTCAATAATTTGTTAATTTAAATTTTTATCAATTTTAATAATTTAAATTTAATATTGACAATTACATGGGCAGTGGTAAATTCGGCCAGTCATTTCGACGGGTAGAAAAATTCATTAGGGTCAAAATGTAAATTCGGCCGCTCTGTCCGATAATTGAGTATGTAAATTCGGCAGGAAAAATTGCTTCTATATGTTTATTGGAGAGAACATTCTACATATTGCTTTAGGTATTTAGTTATTCAAATAAAAGGAATATTAAACCACAATAAAACAAAGCCTTATCAAAGAAAGTAGCAGCTTCTTTCAGTAATGCAAGTATCATACGTGTTTATTAAAATGTAGTAATCTTTAACAAAATGTACTGTTTACTGTAGGGATAGATGTGCAAGGGCAAAAGATTAGTGTGCTTAGATTTGCAGATGATATAGCAGTATTAGCATCTAGCAAGGAGGACTTAGAGAGAGCTTTAAATAAAATGGAAGCGGTACTGACAGATAAGTACTGTATGAAAATAAATAAAAGTAAAACTAAAATACTAGTATGCAAGGGAAGAAAAAGTAGGGAAACAGCGAATATAAAGATAGCAGAAGTGGCTGATTTAAATACCTAGGAAGTCAGAAAAGTCAGGATGGAAGGAGTAGTGGGGATATAAAGCAGAGGATAGCGCTGGGTCGTGTCGCCTTTAATAAAAAGAAGTCACTTTTAAGCTCGCGAACGGTTAATTTAGAAATTCGAGCGCGGCATTGTACGGATGCGAAACATGGACGGTGGGCGCGACGGAAAAGAACAGGTTAGAAGCGTTCGAAATGTGGTGTTATAGGCGGATGATGAGGAGAACGTGGGTAGAAAAGGTTAGAAATGAAGACGTATTGGAAAGAATAGGGGAACAGAGGACTATGGAAGTAAATAAAAAATAGGCGAGATATGTTGTTAGGACACCTTCTCAGGCATGAAGGTCTAGTCATAGACATATTAGAAGCAGAAACAGGAGTTAGGAGGGGTAGAGGTATATCTAGATTAGATTACTGTTTACAAATAGTTAAGGATGTGGAATGTTCCAGTTTTGGGGAAATGCGAAGATTAGCTCAGGATAGGAAAGAGTGGAGATGATAATGTAGAAAATTATAAACACTAAGAACCCAAATGATTAATAGATACGAATTAAGTTTTAAAAACGTTTATTAAAACCTGGAGATTACAAACATAACTTAATTATAAGGGAGATAAAACGTCACCAAATCAAAAACTAACTTTTCTTTTGCTATGCATACAAAAAATAAAAATACATAATATGATAAACGATGAGACATAAGATTTATAGCAATACTTGGATACTCAATGCTCAGGGTGTGAACCGTAGGTAAATGTAACTACTCCCGACATAGATATGAGTCAAAGTCCTTGAGAGCTTGCGAATTTAGATTATAATAGTTTCATTATTTTTTTCCCTTGTTTTTCCAATCGTCTTGTTTAGATTTGCTAGCGAATCATTATAACATAACACAGAACAATAACAGTAGCACTATGATATACAAGGTGATCGTCCAAACACTGGGTTAATATGTGTTTATATTTGACACATTTAATTCTTTTATATGTTTCTCTTCTAAATTCAATGCCTTTTGTATTTCTCTGATATTATTTAGACGAACAGATTTTAGTGTAAATAATTCCAAATTGACAAGGAAGTCATTACCATGTTTAAACAGAAAACTTAATATGGCAGTTCAATATTTTTAACGACTAACTTTGGAGATTATCACCTTTCAGTTTAATGGTCTGTAGTATTATTACATTACATTATTATAATTCTATAAGGGGTGTTCTCGTCCAGTTTAATGGAATTAACGTCGTTTGAAATATATTGACCCGTATTATTTTCTTTGCTCGTTACATAATTGTGCTAGTTCAGGATAAAAAAAAAAACGATCTCAGGTGTGATCACTTAAAAGGTTTCATTAATGGATGTAGGTAAAGAGTATAAATTATAATAATCGTAATCTTCAGATTCAGCTATTTGGGACTTCAAAAATTAAGTAAATTTTGTTTTCTTTACTGTAACTATAATTTTTTCAAAAAGAAAAACATTTTCCATAGTAAGATCAAATGGCAATTTTCCTTTCCTCAGTTGTTTTTCGAACTTTGGAAAATTTATTTAATTGCAATTAACCTAACAAACGCGCAACAAAACATAGAAGTTAGTGATGTAGAACTTAGGGAAAAAGAAAAGCCTTTCTTTCAAAATCTCTCCTTCACTCTAACTACTAACAACAGATACTTAGGAATCAATTTCGCACCGAACACCTTAACAATGAAGAAGAAACCTCCTTATGGAAAACTATCCAATGGTAACCGGAAATATTCCACATAGAAGGCTTTGACACACCAAGTCACATAAATATAATCGAACATAAAATACTTGCTAAGGACAATGTATCAGGCCAAGCGAAGGACTACAGATATTCACAAATTCACAAAGAAGTCAATAAACAAATTCGTCAATTACGTAAAAATAAAGTCATCCGACCATCTTTTTCTAGATGGAGTTCACCTTTATGAAGTGAGACACATTCGGAAAAGTCAAGTGGAGAATGGTCATCGATAAACGATAAAACAGTAGACAACAAGTACTCTCTGCCCAACTGTCAGTTTATTTCGCTGCACTTGATTTGATCTCCAGCATCTTTCAAATCAAGATGTATAAGGATTCCACAGAAAAAACAGCTTTCTCAGTCAATAAAAAACTCTAGGAGTACACCCGCATGCTGTTCAGGCTAAGGAATGCCCCTTCTACTTTTCAGCATGCCATGAATCTGGCCCTAAATGGCTTAACTCCATAACAGTGCATGATGTGTATCGACGACATTATCATTTATGAAACATCTGAAAAACAAACTTCCTAGGACACGTAATCATTAGAGAAGGAATTAAAACCAACCCGGATTATGACGTAACCTCCATCAACGCCCTCAGGCGTTCCCAAGGTTACAAAACATAGATAGATCGTATACGCACCGATTACGAAGAAGCAGAACCTGGTAGGGACTCTTCGGAGCTCGCTGCCCTCCATAACAATTACACCTGCTACCACCGAATACGACACCTTCACCTCGGAAATCCCTGAAGATCTCTTGGTCCCCACGGATGTCTCCGATGGTAGCTCACCGGAGCCGAGCACACCACCTCTCCTTCAGGTCACAACCACGGACAACAACAACACATCCATCCAGGCTGTTGATGATCCGATTGCTGAATACCTACGACTGCTACTGTCTGATGAATTCACCAATACAGAGGACATCTCTCTATTATACATCCACACCTTCAGTCAAACGCCATTCTTTCTTCGCTTACGGTGTAACGGGAGGACAACAAACGAACGTGCGAAGATCCCCCAACATGCGATGACACTAGCTCATCCACTATCCAAACGTCGGGCCAGAATTGCCCGCTATCGACTTACTCAGGAGCTCTACAAGTCCAATACAATCATTCTGTCCCAAAAGATCATCGATGGCCTGGATCTTGAACAACCACCGACCACACCCATCCAGATGATCTCCTTCAAACAAATTCTCGGCTTTTCGTCATCCCAAAAGGAGTGGCGAACCTAGAAAACATCAACAACTGGAGGCCGATCACCGTCGCCCCACTCCTGATCAGAATCTTCCATCGTATCCTGACCAAGAGACTCGCCACACTTACTCTCAATCGGTCCCAGAGAGGTTTCATCTCTCTTGACGGCACCCTGGGCAACGCAACAACGTTACTTTATGAAACCATATCAAACACCACCGAGAACATACCAGGCCCTACATCACCACCCTCGATCTGCACAAAGCTTTCGACACCGTCCCATACCCCTCATCGATGGGCCCTCGTCCGTCTGAGCGTAGATCTCCGCTTCACTAGATATGTCATCGCTTCATTGACGGATTGTACTACCACTTATTTCCTGCGGCCAACACACCTCGCCGTCAATTAAGATCGAACGTGGCGCCAAACAAGGGGACCACATCTTCAATGCCGTTGTGGACGACCTGGTCCTCAAGTCGACATCACTGGACGACCAACAACATCTGGTCCGAATGGTCGACTGTTTCATGTAAGTAAGAGGCATGGAACTCAACACCAACAAATGCAGGCTTCTCAGCGTTAACTTACAACCGGCTAAAAAACTTTACACCTCCACCAAGTGCCTTTTGTATGCTGGCGACGTACTCAACCCAAAAATATGAATTTGAATTTATGTACCTCATTAAACAAACATAAAATTACTTATTGTTTTTACGATTCGTCTAGATCAAGGGTCGGCAACCTTTTGAATCGGAAGAGCCAAAAATAACGATTTACAAAATTTCAAAGTTTTTAAAGAGCCACAAAATTTTTTCTTGCCAAAAATAAATAGTACCTACTCGCATAAATATTTTTCACAACAAAAGTTTGGATAAGTTTGACTCTTATTTACGTAGATAATTGATAACAATATTTTTATCATTTTCTTTAGTTAGTGTTGATAATGACTACAGAATTCATCATGTTTAATGTCGGAAAACTTCTTACATAATAAGAATTTTTATGTTAACATTTTAATAGTTTTCCATTTTCTTGTTTTTCTCCTTTTAGATACCATGTATATTGTGTTGTTTTTTTAACCACTGATTTGTTTATCAACTTAATTGCATTAATTACCAGCAAGGAAACCAATATTGATTAGTGAAATAGTATAAAAGCTGATATGAACTCGCACAAAGCAAAAATGATTGATTCAGATTATAATTTTTTTGCACCCAAGCTTAGCGGTAAGTTTACTTTATTATTTAATTTCATATTTTGTATAATCAACAGATAATTATATCTGTTTTTAGGAAAAATTTATTGTAGTGATGGTGGCGGTGGTAGTTCCACCGATGCCACCATTCATTTACCTTGGTGGTGCAGGTGGGTAGCGATATTATATGAGAGACCACCAAAATTTACTCGAAGTTTGGAAAATGTAAGTAAACGAATACTTTTATTATAGCCATTAACATTCATACAATTTTATCTTATTTACAGAGCCGATTAATGAATAAAATATTTTGTATTTATATATAATATCTCTCTTTATTAAGT
>NW_020439419.1:0-1985 GCF_000699045.2 Agrilus planipennis | reverse complement strand
TGCGTTATTGTATAATATAAATAAAATATAAAAAAATTATAACTTTCAGTACATTTGATTAAGTTGTGCTGAGTGTGTTCTCTTCATATTGTTATTATACTTACAAAACAAGTAACTAAGTTTATTCATTATGACTTCATCATCTGATCAAATTAATGTTCAAGCTCATCTGGGAACAATGAACAAAGTAGGTTTGTGTGACTGAAAACCACTTTTACATACAAAGGATATGGTCATGAACAAACCCCATTCAATTCTTCACCTGGCACAAAGAAAAACGCGTCATGGCGATGCAATCGCATTAGACACTGAAGAAAACATAATATTTTTACCAAAACGAATGTACGAAACGTTCACCGACGAGCGAGTAGATTATATAAATAAATCAACAAAATTTTCAATCATCTACAAAGGGAGCAAAGTTTTGGGAAATTGAATAAGGTGGAACTCATTGAATTTCAACTAATTTAGCACCAGGTAGCATATACGTTTCTGTAACTTCTATGTTACTAATAATCCATTTCTGGTTCTTAGATATTTTACACCAGTTAGCAATCCGTGTGTGTGGTACTTCTATTCATGAACTTATAATTCGTAGTATTTTTTAATGTTGCTATCAATAATATATTATACATACTAGATATGGATGTTAATTTAATTTTAAATGATTTCATCAAGAAAATTGAGCAAGTTGATAATTTAATAAAGAAAAAAGCTGAATATCAGAATTTTATTTTTTTTTGCATTCGAAATTGTGAAAATCTGGGATTCGAGTGAAAATGTTCAGATATGGTATTTTCTAAACAATGGAAAGTATGTGGATAGCCAATGGATCCGCCATACTTCAACAATAATAACAGCAACAACAACAATAAAAGAGAAAAGTCATTCAGTACTAGGAGCCAATTTTTCAACGGTACTAATCATTATTATGTGTTAATTCTTTCTGTTAAAATTATTGGTCTAATCATTTGTAATTTATAAACATTATTTAAATATCGTTTTAAAAAACAAAATATGATGCAATTAAGAAAATTATTTAATTTTACTTTGTATATGTGTTGATAAAAGTAATAATACAGATAAATAGATAAGAAAAACGAAAAACAGGAAAGAAAATATACCATTTGCAATAAACAGAAAACAAGAATTAAATTGTTAAGATGTACCATTTGAAATAACAAAACAACAGGAAAACAAAACAATTACGTCACAGAAATACCTACCCAAAAACAACGAACCGGAAATCAATAAAGAAAGTTAATTCATGAACGTGTGTGTATGTTATTTTTATAATGTAATAGTAGATATAAATTGCGTGGGTGCTCTTCCAATAGTTATTCTACTTCTGAAACAAGTAACTAAGTTTATTCAATATGACCTCATCATCTGATCAAATTAATGTTGCAGCTCATCTGGGAGCATTGAACAAAGTAGGTTTATGTGACTCAAAACCACTTTTACATATAAATTATATGGTCATGAACAAACCGTATCCAATTCTTCACTTGGCACGAAGAAAAAACGCGTCATGACGATGCAATCGCATTAGACACTGAAGAAAACATGATATTTTTACCAAAACGAATGTACGAAACGTTCACCGACGAGCGACTAGATTTTATAAATAAATCAACAAAAATTGCAATTACCTACGAAGAGAGTTGGGAAATACGTTCCTGCAACTTATCTATGTTACTAATAATCATACAATGTAGAAATCTTCCCGAAGTGAGTTAGTTTTTAATATGAAATATTCTCAATTTTTACCCACTACACACTTCCTCAAATTAATGAGGAAAAATTTTTGTTGCTGTTTTCACACCCCCGCCGGGAATCGAACCCGGGCTCATTCGCTTTACGCGCCAATGCTTTGACCACTAAGCTACGAGAGATGACGCGTAAAGCCAAAGAGCCCGGGTTCGATTCCCGGCGGGGGTGTGACAACAGCAACAAAAATTTTTCCTCATTAATTTGAGGAAGTG
>NW_020439418.1:44948-55833 GCF_000699045.2 Agrilus planipennis | reverse complement strand
CGCATGCCTAAATATTTACGAAGTCATTCTGCACCGGAAGGAAAAGGATTGAATGATAACGAATATTCAGATATGACATATAACGAACGGCCTATTGAGTACGTTTATTTTGACTACGTTAACGAAATAGTTGATCGTTTACGTTTACTTTTGGCTTCACAAGCGGCGGGAAATTATTCACCTACCAACGAAATCGTTTCAATAATTTCGGAATTGAGGGAGGCGAGGGTAGTGGTGTAATTTTAGGATAAATAGCAGACATCTTGAGACTAGTTGCCATTATCACCATGAGTATTAACAAATTCGGACAAACGAATCGCTACGATTTGGTGCGCGGCGAAGAAGGAGAAAATATTAACAAACGATTTGAATATTTGAAGCAAACTATGATGGACGAAATTCGACAGGCTTTTGAAAGAGCGAATGAAAATATTAAAGCACTCATTTTATATATGGTAGATCAACAGAAAAAGGAGTTAACGGAATATTTAAAACATCTAACGATTAAAACAGAAGAAAAAACTAGATAGTAAGATACGCAAGATGAGCAAAAAGAACGCCAATGTTTAATTTACGATATGCATTAAAAAGAGAACATATTATACATCTATTCTTTTTTTATCTTAATCTATTAATTAATTATTTAATCGAAGGTTTTGTTCAGTGTGATTGAAATCATGGACGAGATAAGAAGTGAATTGTGTAATATAAATAGAGTACTAAAGAAATTAAAAAAAGAAAATTATTTATTAAATAACTTAACAGCTGAAGAAATACAAGTTTTACCAAGACAATACTTGTTGGATCATGTTAGTTATTTAGAGCGATACCGCGCATGGGATAAATTGCCGGAATATTTAAAGGAAGACGAAAAATTCAAACAGGAATATCCCTGCTTTGAACATTATAATAAAGACAAAGTGCAAATTGACGGTCCTGCTCCTCCGAAAAAATATTGCAGAGAATGCAGCTTGTGTATAAATACCAAAATGCTACAACATTAGTAGCATTATAATAATAAAAATAAAATGAGTCCAAATTTAAAAAAAAGTGTAGTTAACGAAATCCATCGACCGGCTAGAAAGAATTACAGACGTCGACGAGTAATTATTAAAGGGTTGTCGGACTTATATCAAAGCGATCTAATCGAATTAAGAGATTATGCTAAAGATAATAATAATTACAAATTTATTTTAATAGTTATTGATTGTTTCTCAAAATATGTGTGGATGGAGGCTATTAAAGACAAATCGGCAAACGAAGTTGTTAATGGCATGAAACGGATATTGAAAACTTTAGATTCTATTCCTAAAAATCTACAAACCGATCAGGGAAAGGAGTACTACAACCACCAGTTTAAATTGCTCATGGAAAAATATAAAATTAACCATTATAGTAGTGATAGCGTGAAAAAGCCATCGATTGTTGAACGCGTAATTAGAACTATAAAAACCAAATTATTTAAAATTCTACATTATCGCGGCAGTTATGGTTGGATAGATGTAATTGATGATGTTACAAATGATTATAATAACACAATACATAGAACAATAAAAATGACACCTGTCACAGCTTTAAAAAAGCAAAATGAAGAATATCTCCTCAATTCAGCATATAATCATATTAAAATGGTAGATGGTCTTCCAAAATTTCATGTAGGCGATATCGTGAGAATAAGTAAAGTCAAACATGTATTTTCTAAATCTTACACTCCNCTCGAATTCGACAAGTCAAGGCGTGCGTCTGGCTTGTGTACAAACATTTTGGTCCATTTACCCATCCTGAGTATAATGTCCCCAATATGTGTTTAACAGAGTTTGCAATTCGGTTTGAGCCTTATTATGAGCAAGAAACTGACGTCGCAGAGGAAAATATTGACAAAGATGCCTACGTTTCAATTGTTCAGCCAAACAGAAAACAATTGATTAATTTGCTAGATAATAAAAAAATTACGGTAAGAAACAATGCAGCATGTGTAAGAGTACCTTACTTTCTTGTTGGGGCGGATCCTGAGAGTTTCTGTTATAGCTTACTAGTTCAATCAAACCTTTCCGAAGTGAAACCGAGTTACTCGAAGGATTCACTACTGCAAGAGAAGCTTTCTTAGCCGGTGGCTAGAGATGATGTGATGAAAAGTGGTAAAAATTGGAGCTTTGACTGGAGTCGCTGTACGACTCGCCTCCGAGACTACATTTCACAGTATGCTTAAGTTACAAGTACAAAAATATGAACGAATCGTTGCCACATTTGATAGGCAACTATTTGAAGATAATGTAAGGACAGTGGAAAGACATTGAGTTCTTATTTATTGATGAAATTTCTATGGTGGTTTATGAAATGCAATGATTGACATTAACATCCTAGTATTCGGTGACTTAATGCAACTCCCATCACTCAAAGTTGATGTCAATAAAACAGGTGGCTTGCCAACTACGTTACATTTATGCGAAGGTGCCAAAGTCATGTTGCGATCTAACATTGACGTGAACAATCGGATTTGTCACTGAAATTATTTAGTGTTAGAAATAGTTTGTTCACTCAGGTGTGTTAGTGCTGACGTGGAGGGTTGTATGTTGTACGTGCGTGGCGTCAGTGGTGTGATCAAGTAATACTGTAGTAGTAGTTGTAGAAATAATGTGCGCCCCGTCGTGTATTAAGGGTTTGTGGCGTACGTGAAACGTGTTGATTGCCGGCCTAATTAAATGTACTAATGTTTAACTGTATACTGTTTCTTTGTTTTGTGTTATAAATTGCGTTTGTATTTTGCTTTAATAAAACCCCTAAAAAGACAACATTTAGTTATATTATCTGTGCGTATGAACTTTTCTAAAGTTGGAGAACATATTATAAAACCAATCGCTGTACAATTTACAGCTAAATATAACTACGACACTATAAAAAGACGCATGTTACCCTTGATTTTATCATAGGCATCAACAGTTTACAATATGCAGATTATGCCATAGTATATTTGGTACCGAAACAATTTGCAGTCGGTCAAGCATATGTAACACTGAGCAGAGTGCGCTCATTAGATGGTCTTCTGATCAATGAATTAGATTGCAATAAACTATCAGGAGAAAAACCATGTAACACGAGCGCACTAGCTGAAATGAATTGAATGAGAAATAGTACTGGACACGTGAACAACCAAAATGAATGATATAATGAAAATATAAAAAAGAGGTAGTAATATCACTAATTAGATAAAGTCAGTGCTATGAGTTATAAATAATGTAAATGGTGAATATAAAAGGGTAAATAATTTCAATGAATTGAAAGAAGAAAGAAGGCCTGTTAGAAGTACCCCTCTTGACTCTCTATGTTTGAATACTACAGAGTGAAATCGACGGTATCTGCATGCAAGAAGATTCAAGGTCGGGACCGAACAATAAAGGATGTACATTTATATCTAAAAAAATGTAAGAGGATCAACTTTGAACGATTTGCTAGGTCAAATAAGATGTTTAGGACCGCCACATTACTTCCTGACGTTCAGTTGTAATGATTTACATTGGGACTATATGAAAAAGGCTCTACTGATAGCTGACGCTCGTCCTAATGAGAATCCAAATAATTTGGGTATTTAGTTTACATAACGGCTAGTCGAACGCTATCCAGTAATTGTAAGCAGGTATTTTATGATAAGAGTGAATCTTGATGTACGCTNACACACACACACACACACACACACACACACACACACACACACACACACACACACACACACACACACACACACACACACACACACACACACACACACACACCCACACACACACACACACACACACACACACACACACACACACACACACACACACACACACACACACACACACACACACCCGCGCGCGCGACGTGTTGTCGTGGGCATTAACAAATACAAAAGAAGCCGTAAACAGTAACAAAAAAATGGACGATGTCACTCCCATCCTGTCATTAACAAAATGGACGAATACAACATCATTACAAAATATTCCCTAAAAGGCAATGCGGGGGGAAAGGGGGGGAACGATTGCAAGCCCGAGAGCGTTAACAAAATGTAGGATAACAACAAAAAACACCCACATGACAGAAGAGGGTGACGGGGCAGACCAATGAGAGGTCAAAATCTAACGAGCGGAAGTGCCGTAAGAAAAGCATCGGGAGATAAGGAGATTTGCCCCTAGATATCCTACGGGCGCTACTTTAGTGAACTTTTGTATATTGGGGGGTACCACTGATTTATGGGAGGGGTATGTGGGACGATGGTTCCCTTTACAGTTGGCACAAGTGGGAGTGGCATCCTTCTTGCCCTTAGTTTTGCATTCTACGGTTGTATGGTTACGGCCACAGAAAGCGCAAACCCATGCGGCGTGACAATAATTGGTCGTGTGAAAGAACTTCAAACAACGGCGGCATTGCGGTATGTCTTTTGTGACCTTTTTCGGCTCAAATTTTACATTGAGCCCGCAGACCTTGCCAAGTTCGAAGATTGACTTGGACTTTATGGAAGAGCGGTCCAGACGAACGGACACTAAGGGCCAGATTTTTCCACCGTTGGACTTTCGATTCGTCGAGGAACGACAACAGTCGACGGAAATCGTCCAGGGAATTGGGATAGACTCTTATAGAGTCTTTTGTATTTATCGCCCGACGAGTGGCGATGCCGTGGCTGTCCATGGCGCAAAGAATTTTCGGCCAAAGGGACTTCTGGCGGATTTCGATGCGGGGGGAGCTTTGATATTTTGGCTAGTAGCGCCGGTATCTGCCTCTGAGTCAGAGGACGTTTAAGATGCCGAATACAGAAAGGTGGCACGTCTTCGGCACTTGTTACTTCTTACCTTGATCAGAGAATCCAGGCCATCGTTCAAACGATGGTAGAAAGTCCGGTCGCCGTCCTTCAAACACTTACTAATGTGTAACACAGCCCAGCCAGATAATCTTCGAATAGTTACCTGGAATGCGCAAAGCATTAGAGGTAAATTGACCGAACTCGAGCACTTCCTCGAGGATAAGTCAATCGGTCTCGCTTGCATCACCGAAACTCACTTGTCCGAAAAAATCAAACTTTTCGTCCCAAATTTCTCATCCTACAGAAGGGACCGGGAACACGGCAGTGTCGTCGGTGTCGTCATTCTTGTTAGGAATTCTTTAAAGCATAGGCCTATCTCTTTGGCCAGAAACTCGTTAGAAATAGTCGGCATCGAAATTTCGTTAACCACCGGCCCTCTTAGAATTATCTCTCTCTACTCCCCCCCTTCAGACAGAGACCTTTCTGAGCTCACCCATCTACTTTCCCCAGGCGTTCCAACTATCGTCGGAGGCGATTTTAACGCCAAACACGTCTTTTGGGGCTGCCGACAAACCAACAGTAAAGGCACCTCCATTCTTACCAAAATTCTTGACTTCAACCTCACAGTTGAAGCACCCTATGACCCCACATTCCTTCCTGCCCCCCCCCATCAATTCGCTGCCATTCTTCATATTTTCGTTATAGACGCATTAAGTTCGGATCACCTTCCAGCCTTTATTGAAGTCGGCCGCCCAATCAACAACCCCCCAAACCCAACCACCTTACTTGATTGGCTACACCTCCGTTACAACCTCGAAACGTCTTCATTCAAGTGCACTCCAATTCGCACAATAGCGGAACTTGACGAAGCTGTGAATCTCCTGTCAAACGAGATTATCAGCGCAATCGAGCTCTCCACTACCTCCCGCCCAACGCCCACTTAAGACAGAATCCTCCCCGCAGACATTCTTGACCTCCTTAAGAGGAAAACCAAGCCCGACAACTGTGGAATAGACACCGCCCTTCAACGAGAACTAAGAACTCGCCTCACCGAATTCAGCAGCGCATCCTTCAACGATTATATCGCTCAGGCAGAAACACACCCCCGAAGCACTTGGAAAGTGATCCGTTCTCTTCGTAACCTAGCTGCCCATCTTCCGCCACTAAAACAGAACCACTCCACCTATTCCTCAGACAAACAAATAGCTGTCTTCGCAGACTCTTTATGTCTCCAGTGCTCCCCATTACCAAGTCCAGTGGATCTTGCCGACTTTCATGAGCGTACCAAAGTCGTCTCTCAGAACTTCGTTTTCCTGAATTCCGACTTCAAACACACGTCTCCACGCGAAATCTTTTCCACTATCCGATCTCTGAAAAAGAGAAAAGATAACGGAGTTTTTAAAGTCCAGCCATCAAAGCACATAACCGCACTGTGCAACATCACAAACGCCATTATGTGGCTCCACCACTTCCATTTGGTCTGGAAAGAAAACCCGTCACAGCCGGTGTCCTACAAGGCTCCAAACTATCACCTATTCTATTTAACTTGTACTGTGTGGACATGCCCTCCGACACATCTATTTTGACTGCTCTCTACGCGAACGACATTGCCCTCATAAACTCCGCCCAAACCATTCTCCATGCACAGGGAGAATTAACGAGACCAAATCGGAAGCAATTATCTTCTCTCGTAGGTCCCGACAACCTACCTTCATCTTAGTAAACAACCTTCCCATCAAGTGGAGCAACTCTGCCACCTTCCTGGGCGCCGTCTTCGACAGGACCTTCAATTGGCGGCTCCACATTGCAACTACCTGAAACAAAGCATTTATCGCACTCAACCTTTTCTTCCGAAATGACTCCATCTCCCAACACACGAAAATCCGTGCGTTCAACGCAATAATCAGGAGTATTTGCTCCTACGCCATTCCCGTTTGAGGCTGCGCCATAATTCACCGTCTGAAACTTCTGCAAGGCACCTACATGGCGGATCCTTCGTTCCACACTAAACTATCCCTGGGTCGTCAGAAACACCCAAATTCTGAAAGAAACCGGTCTACCTTGTCTCCCTGAGGCTGCAATCTCATTCGCCGCAAATCTCCGGGCTTCAGTGTCAGTCCGCGCCAACCCAACCATTTCGACACTATCCAACTCGCCCCGAAGCCAAATGACCGTTTCCGAAGGTCCTGTCACCTTCTACAACGAGCCACTCCCTTTCGCTTACTCCTAGCGCGAGTGTCTACCCATCACTTCAGTGGTGGACCACCTATTCCGACGGTTCTCTCTCCCCCCAATCCCACACGCTTAACCATTCCTCCTTCCCAACACTCTCCCCAATCCCAACCTTCCAGTCTTTTCCCGGGGATGAGCAACCCTCAGGGTTTATCTCCCCACTCGAGGAAGGGTTTTAGTCGGTAAAAATCCGACACCTCCTCCCATCAAGGGGTGTCTTTTGAAGATTTCCTTTCCTCGAGAATAATCTAAGAAAAAGAAGGACCCATATACTGAACCATTCGGATCTCTAGTAGCTACTGTTAGCTCCAGTAGCTGACCCCTTAAGCTGCCTTTAGCTACCATTTAGCTCTCGTAGCTACCAATACTCAAGGTCAAATACACCGACGTACCAACGATGCCACGAGCCAGCCGTTCGGCAAAAGAACATAGACTTCGGGACCAGCCTAGGAAAGAACGACACGTCGCCGCCGCCCGACGAAGAACACGACGGACTCCAAGGCCACTTGGACGTGCCTTCCACCAGGCACTTGACGCCCTATTTAGCGCACTAGGCGATACGCGCCGAACCTTTGGTGCTCCGCCGCCGATACATTGCGCCGACCGACCACCGTCGTCACGTCAAAGTCACCGCCGCCGCCGATAACAATGCTGCTACAGACACCGCCAAACAAGGAATTGCCTCCACCGGCCGAACTCTTGTCGTCGTTCCCTATACTGCCTTCGCCGCCGCCGCCGCTACTCTCACCGATCCGCCCTCTCTGCAAGTCGCAATTACGGTCCTCGATTTTCGACACCCCGTGATCAGGGCCGCCGCCGACCGCTAGTGTTGTACATCTGTACATAGATAAAAAGCCCTCCATAAAGGAAAAGGCTTTTTTTGTTATGTATATATCTTTTAATAAACTAATTAAAACACAACGACGTTTCCTTCAACCATTGCAAGAAGAGAAGAACGTCATGAAAGCTCTTGGCTAATAAACAGCAACTCCAGATCTAACCAACCGTGGTCAAATAAATAATTGTCCTTGCTCGGTTGCATCTCCCTAACGTACGGGACGGAAATAAGGCTCCACCCGCTACGAACACAAACAGGACCGCCCCGAGCAACGGTGACAAAGTGTACCACCTGTGCCGCGAGTAAAGGACCACAGAAAAGGCCAAGGGCGCCAATACGTCAATACAATGTCGGTGGCCCCTTCGAACGAATCGCAATCGATGTGGCGGGTCCGTTCCCAGAGTCCGAGAAAGGTAACAAATACATCGTGGTCGTTATGGACTATTTTACCAAGTGTGTTGCAGCCTATGCCCTTCTGAACCAGGAGTCGGAAACCATAGTTGAGGAGCTGGTGAGAGAGTTGATCAGTCGTTTTGGGGTGCCCTCGGAGTTCCAACAGAATTGGGAAGGACGCTATGAGATAGTGAAGGGGATTAACGACGTGATCTACCGAATTAAGAAATCTCCAAATCGGAAGCCGAAGGTAGTCCATTTTAATCGCTTGGTTCCATTCGCCGGTACAAATGAAGGAGAGGCGCGGGCCAGATTATTGAGAACGATTCCTTCCGACCCACATTCGAAGAATTCATGAAGGAAGGCCCCCATGCTAACAAGAGATTTGGAGTGACGCAAGAAACCCGACGAGACCTTTTTGCTATATTTAAGGAATATTCTCTGGCTCATTGCAATTCAAAGGATCTCAGAATGAGCCGTGGTTTCGCGTCCGAGTTCAAACGCAGATTTGGCGGTTTGGAACATCTTGAAGTCCAAGTACAGAAGCGAAGAAGACTCTTGTGCCTGCCTGATGGACGACGCAATAACTATTACCTAGTAACTAAAGGAAGATGTATGGACGCAGTAATGGAACTCCGCAGACATCTTCTGGAGAATAGCCTACGGAAGCTGGCGATCCCGAAGCTTGGTTGTGGACTGGATAACCTAGATTGAAGAATCGTACGGAACATGATCGAAGTCCTGTTCCGCCGTACTGGAATTGACATCTTGGTTTGCAGTAGTAACCCGAATCGGACCAATCATGAGAAGACAGTGGACTGTTACTTCTACTCCCGGAGCGGATGTCATGAGGGCGAGAACTGCAGATTCCGGCATGATCCTGCGAAACGGAAAGTGAAAATGTTTCGGGACGAAACATCCTTAAGGAGGGGGTAGTGTAGCGAGCACGAGTGTGTTTGTGTGCGATCGGGCGCACGTGTACGTGAACGGCTCATCGATTTGCCGACTAGCCGCGGGCACCTTTCTTGATGTGCGCCGTATTTGTAAATGTGTTTATCGTACCTGCGTTCTGGGAAAGCAGTTAAACAGTTCAAAGGAAAAAGAAACTATCCAGATGTTTCCAGTTTTTTAAATTAGATGGAGTATTATGTCTAGGATATTGATAGATTTTCACTCTAAAATTTGGTGAACTGTTTAAGGGCCGTCATAACCCAGGCCAAACAGTTACACTTTGGACGCATAATAATAAAGTCGTTAATTAATAGCTAACGTGTTTTTATTATCCGTACTGGAGTAAACTCGGATCCTCATAATCTCCAGGATTAATTCGTTAAGTGAATTTAAGTGACATCGGTGTATCAAGAATAATACCTTAGTGTGCAAACTCAACTAAGAAGAAGCATCACCTGGTTTGACGATCAACCCCCCCCCCCCCACTAGGGACGAAGATCCTCATATCCAGTCGTGAAAGTATATATGTAATACATTAATATATATATAATACAGGCCTTTGAATAAGAAGTTCTTGCAACTTGCCAATAGGTAATATACCTTCCCGTCCACAACATGTTCCATAGTTTATTTACCATAAGCCACTCGTGTCATTGTTAGAATGAGAAATGTAGAGTCTAAATAATATGTACTATAACCTTAACTTGGTACCAATATTATGATAGATAATCCTTATAGTTGCATTGGGATGTAAGGGTTCCAAATCATCATCCTTTAGGAGTCAAGTCAACCTTACCTGCTCGTGGTACATCATACTATTTAACGAGAAAGGCTCTAACGAAATTATAAAATTTCATACGAAATATTCATAGCACAAGGCAAGGTTTTTGATTATGCCGATGTCTGGATGGCATGGGGGAAACCATGTCGCAAGTAATCATCTACCCAAGCTTAAGGTGGGGTACGTGCTGAGGGGCTGAATGACAGGGGGTGGTGAACATACACTATCGCTAACGTACCAAGCTCGGGGCACCGGGTGCACTCCGTTTAATTAAATGCCTTACCTTTTATTTTGGAATCCATGGGTGGGTGGACCACCTTTTCTTCCGGTCTCATGGGAACAATATGAATGAACAAAATAAAAAATCAAATGAAACATCTACACAAAAAAGGGGGGGCCTTGAAAAGGCTCGAAACAAATATCGAGAGAAAAAGGAACGCGAAATTAAGTGTACAGAAAATGCGAAACGGCGGAAAATTTAGTGAATCACAAAATTCATATTTTGAAACTGCCGAAGAATCGTAAACACGGAAGGAGAAAAATCGCATACAAAAAGCTCAGGTAAGACTATATGAAATGGCTGGTCAACGTGAATTAAGACTGAAGAAATTGAAGCAGTCGCGAATTGAGGAACCAATGGAAAAAAGGCAGTCGAGACTGATATACTTGCGAGAATATGTATCACAAGCACGAAGTAATAAAACACCGGAACAAAGGCGATCGGGTCTGAAAAATTTACAGCAATATACGAGGGTGGATTGATAAGTTTCCGGCCTGACCAAGAAAAACAAGGTTTTTAAAAATTTTTTTTTTTTATTTCTCAACATAATCTCCTCCAAGGCTGATACATTTCTCATAGCGGTGTTCCAGTCTATTAATGCCATCTCTATAGACTGATTCGTCAAGCTCCTCA
>NW_020439418.1:25479-43029 GCF_000699045.2 Agrilus planipennis | reverse complement strand
CTCGTCCTAATGAGAATCCAAATAATTTGGGTATTTAGTTCACGTATTTTTTAAATAAAAGCTTGTTCTTATTTTTTTATTTTATATTTTTTATCACCTAGTTTTTTCGTCACAACTTCAGGTAGATACCTATTCTGTACTTGAGTAGTTAATAATTTTAATAAAATAGAAAAACAGACGGTTGGGTACATTCATTTATTCTTTATTGATACACGTACGTATAAGGTAACATTAATAAGTACAGTATGTGTATTACAGTAGAAGATTCACATATACACTTATATTATGTATAATTTTTATGTACGTATACAGATATGTTATTCATTTGTATTTAATTTTAATCTCCCAATTACCAGGATTCTGGTAACAATCACAAATTTATATACATAGATACACACACTTTGGGTACCTAAACACTGTGTTACAGTTCATTGCACCATAATTTTTACAATTACAATTTTTAACCCTAGAAGCGTACACGCAATCAAATACCGTTTGTATCTTTCTAACGGTTGAAGCTAGCGCGTCGTGCTCTTCTGCCATCTTAGTGGCTGATGGGAGCTAGCGGACGGTGCCCGTATCCCGCCATTTTTGATTTATCGAAGTATAGCACGCCTGCGAGACGTATGTTTAGGCTTTGTGTAACTGTTAACTATGTTTGTGTGATTTTACTTTTGTTTGTTTTTCGTATGTTTTATATCTTTTACATCCATACCGTTAGCCAAAAGTTTACTTCAACAGCCTTATAAATTGACTCTAGCAGGCACTATACGATCAAATAAACGGGAGATCGTTGAACAATTGAAAAATTGGAGATCACGTCCCGTTGGCAGCTCTACTATGTTTTGCTTTAATGATCTCCTGACACTTTTATCGTATAAGCCAAAACCTGCAAGATGGTATATCTCTTATCCTCTTCCAATGAACATGCAGTAATAAATCATTCACGTGGTAAACCTGACATTATTCTATTCTCGAATCAAACGAAAGGCGGACTAGACTCATTTGATCAAATGTGCTCCTCAATGTCATGCAGCCGCAAGACTAACAGATGACCGATGGGTGTATTTTATGGTATCCTAAATATGACTTTGTAAATTCTGCTATAATATATGGCCAAAACATGATCAGGAATAATAGAAAACCATTAAACAGAAGAACATTCATGAAGCAACAGCACACCTTGGATAAAAAAGAGACTTGCAGTTCCGACATTGAAAAGATCTTGAGGAGATAACATAAGCCACATTCTCGTAAAATATACTGATTCAAATAATGAAAATCGAGAAGAAGAACCTGAGCAAAAAAACGTAATACTGCGCCTTTTGCTCCTATAAAAAAAAGTGAATGTCAAAATTAGTGTGTTATAAATGTAAAAAATCTGTGTGGCGAGCACAAGGTTGATATGTGTGTAGGCTGCTCCTCAAGTTTAGCTAGTCTTTGAAAGTCTGATTTGTTTGCTCTAAGAATAACTAATTAGCGTTAAAAAAAAAATAAAAAAAAAATATGTTTCAGTTGATTTTGAAGAAGTTAATTTTTTTTGTTCCAATTTATGCATATTGTTTCTTTGTTGTAATAAATAACTCTGATTATAGTTATAATTTATTACTGTAGGAATAGGTACAGCTAATATAGTTAAGCGGTTCCTATAAGTCAACTAAACGTGGGCGATGACTATAGCGGAAAGGGTTATGCCGGAAGAAGGATGAGTCAAAGGACAGAGTTGAGCTAGCTGTGCGAGCGTTAGGAAGCATGTGCGTCGTAGTGTAGTATCTTTGCGGTTTAATAGACTTATCAATAAATATTTCTAATACAGTATATTCAAGTTTAATTATGAAAGCCCACAGCTATCCCTTACATTACAGTGTTGTTTTATTTTTAGTTTATATTCCAAGTTTAAATTTCTACTACATAATAAAAATAATAATTAAATACTATTTCTAAAATAGGGTTTTCATATATGTACGCCTCTGAGACGTACATTAAGGCTTTGTGTACGACCGAAATAGATTAGGCTTCTAGGGTTAAATAGGTTTTCTGAGGCCTTATTAGAACAAAAAGCAGTGAATTGATTGAAGAACAGCTCAGACAAAACGCGACCTAATACCCAGTATAGCAAGGTGGTGGCTACAACTTCTAGAGTATACGTTCACAGTAGGATATAGACCTGGTAAACAGATGCAGCATGTGGATGCTCTAAGTCGGAATTCCACAAACACATCAGCAGAAGAGTTTATTTTAAATATAACCGAATCAGACTGGATATTATCAGTTCAACTGTCTGGTAAGATTAAATTGATACACGAGATCCTATCGAAACCACCCACCAACGACTATGAGAGGGGGATTTATAAAAATTATGCCCTCCGAAATAATCAGGGGTATTCAGTGGGTAGTGTCCAGGGGATTCAGGAATCAAGTCGTACAATGTGCACACAATGGAAAAAGACATTTGCCTGTGAGAAGACGCTCGACACCCTCTACACCAAATATTGGTTTCCACGTATGAGAGAATATGTAAAAAACATATCGCTAACTGCAATTCGTAATGGTTACTTACACCCAATAACAAAGACACCACTCCCATTTCATACAGTCCACATTGATCACCTGGGACCATTGCAGAAAACCTCCTCTGGATATCAATATCTCATAGTATTGGTTGATGCCTTTACGAAGTATGTTCTTCTAAAGGCAACCAGAAACACCAAATCCGGCCCAGTAATTAAGTTTTCGGAAAATATCTTCACCACTTTTGGCGTGCCAAACCGCATCATTTCTGATAGAGGAACGGCTTTCACTTCCAAGAAATTCAATTTTTTTCACCAATAAATCGTTCAATTCTATCCGCTTTATCCACTAGTACGAAATCCAAACATTCTTGGGACAAACAAGTCGAAAACGTGATATTTGCCCTTAACAACACAGTCCACCAAGTAACCAAAACGACCCCTAATCAAGCACTCATGGGCTACCAACCTAGACCGAAAAATGACAGTATTTTAACTGCCGAATTAGACCTACCAGCAGTATTAAAAGACATTAGCGAAATTATACACGAAATGTCAGATAGAATCCAAAGTAACCAAGACAAGTCTAAACATCGATTCTGATGGCTAGGGTAGCTTCATGTAAGTGCCCCACACCCGGTCATTGAGATGCTAGTCCCTAAAGGGACTGGGCGTCTGGGGAAGCCTTACTTATTTTAGGGTGACTCTAGCTAGTTGTCGAAGAATAGAAATACGTATATATAAAACTGGTAGTATATTGGATATCTGTACAATCTTTATGGTCAAACTGAGCTAGGGGGGAAGGCAATCCTCCGGTGAGTACATTAATGCTTATTTATTGGTTGCCAGTAATTATTTTGGGTCTACCGGAGTATCTGTTTGACCATCCTAAGTGCAGTCAGGATCTGTTGGGGAAAAGAATCCATGTTAATCGCGAGACGAATTACACCTGATCACTATTATTTATTGTTTTCTTATGTATTATGTATTTAACAACGCCCTGTAAAAATCATCTAGTTAACACCAGTTAAACTCCTAATACATTTCCAGTAGAGAATACCCAATCTCCTGTAGCTTCCGACTTTGTCCTTCTGTTCATTCGTACAGATCACCCATTGTTTTGTGGTTTTCTTCCTTAATTGTAGTGAGGTGGGAGCATATGGGAAAAACGAGTCAAAAACAGCCATGGTAATGGTAAACTGTTTTCGTACTTTAGTCGTGACAACCGTAAACTGCGATGCAGCAGATTGCTACTTCACATAAAAAATCAGTAATTAAACAGGTCACTACACTTAACGACTTCGGAAGCGATCTATTGTAAATTGGTAGCCACTGAACATGAGTGTATGTTGCCGGAATTTGATAAGGACTGCTCTGTCCTATACTACGACACCGACAGCATTATACCCGAAATTCACTGCAATAAATATGTATAAGAAGTGATGCAGCCTGACTGTCATACACGTATAATATCACTCAGGTAATTCGCTTTAAGCCGGTCAAACTCCTAATACATTTCTGGTACGGAATACCTGATCTCCTGTCTCTTTCGACTTTGTCCATCTGTTCTTTCGTACAGATCATCCATTGCTCCGTGGTTTACATGCTTTATTGTAATGGTGATCGTATTTGGGAAAAAAGAGTCAAAGAGTACTGTTAAACTGTTTTCGTAATGTCGTTGTAACAACCGTCGCGTGAAACAGATCTTATCGCGCAGAAGACTGCATGTCCTGATTTGCTCAGCAGATGTGTTATTTTGCTGAAGATGTCGAGACGGTTTATCTGTATTCTTTTGATATTAGAATGACTCCAGAACAACAGACGAGCTACATCTGCTAACAGTCTTCTGGTCCTAACGATATAAAAGTGAGGGACCATTGTCATTTCACAACCCAAAAAAACGATTATCGAGGAGCTGCACACAATGCTTGTAATGTTAATTACAAGGATGGTGTAATTATAACTGTTGTCTTTCACAATTTGAGCGGGTATGACAGTCATTTCATTCTAGAAAATATCGCCAACAATGTCAGGCCGTGTCGATCTTCCACCCATTTCAAAAGAAGAATATATTTCGTCCACAAAAAATACAGACAAAAATTTGATTATATTCAGATTCATTGACACGTTCCGTTTCAAGAGTATCGCCCTAGAAATACTATCATCAACTATGAACTTCAAAATTTAAAATCTCAATTTCCGGAACTAGATGAAAATCTGTTTAAATTACTAACTAAGAAAGGAAAAAACCCGTACGATTTTATGAACAATTTCGATAAATTCAATTTCGATTCCTTATTCTGAACAAAAACTCTTTTATAATCAGTTAACTTATAATGATATTTCTGATGACGAATACTCACACGCCCAAGACATTTGGACTAAATTTAATATTAAAACTTTAGATGAATATACTGATTTATACTTGAAAACGGACATTCTTCTTCTGGTTGACGTCTTTGAACAATTTAGTAGCATTTGTCATAAGATATACGGGTTAGATCCCGCCCACTATTTTACCCTGGCAGGTTATACGTGGGATTACATGTTCAAGACACGGCAGATATTGGAACTTTTAACAGATTCCGATCAAATTACGTTTATTGAGCGCGGAGTTCGTGGTGGTCTGTCAGTGTTCGAAAAGAAATAGTTTGGCTAATAACAAGTACCTTCAAAATTACGATTCGACTAAGCCAACTCAGTATTTAACTTATTTCGATATCAATAATTAGTAAGAGTGGGCCATGAGTCAGTATTTACTATACGGCGATTTCGAGTTAGTTCAAGATTCAAATACAATTGACGTGTGTGACTGTGTCGGACACTTTAAATGTAGGGTATTTACTCGAGATGGATCTTGCATATCCACGGCATCTAGACGATCTACATCTAAACCTACCGCTCTGTCCTGAGCGTAACGCGCCTCCTAATTGTAACACCGGTACAGTACACAAGATAAGGTCGCGTTAAAACCCTACGACGATAATAGGTGTTTAGTTAAGGGATCGCATGAGACCTTTCCCTGAGGACATTACTATATTAAGGACGACGGTGATGAATCCTTAGAATAGGTTGTTTTTATCTGTTAGGACCATTTTTTGAATACATGTGTTACCTAATTTATTTAAACTGCACGGCACAGTTCGGGTTTGTTTTGCTATCATAACAAATGTAATTAGTGTATTTATAGGCATTAATTTTAGGAAATTAGAAGTTAATTTTTTGTAAAGGTTTAGCAAATTTGATGTACATAGGTAAATACTAGGTGTATATGAGCAATGTTAATTTATTTTCGTTATTCCAATCTTATGTAGTAATAATACTACCATCTGTTTAGTCATTTAGCCATCCATGTAAATATCATATGAATTGAATTGGTAAAAATGATGTTAAGTGTGTTGAGCAAAATGTTATGGTTTTAAAGTAAGTTTATACTAATTGATAAAATCAATAATTAATCCGCACCAATAAAAATAGAAGTTTTTCTTTGTTCCTGAGCATTCAAATGTATCTACACGATCTACATCGAGACCTACCGTTCTGTCCTGAGCACAACGCTCCTCCCAATTGTAACACCGGTAGTAAATTTATGACAACAGTATACAATAAGACACGATACGTTATACATTATCTTGCATTAAAGTAGGCGATAAAACACAGGCTTATCATCAGTAAAATTCATCGTGCTCTAAAATTTAATCAATCTCCTTGGCTTAGAGCCTACATCGACATGATTACTACGTTGGGTCAAGCGGCTAAGAATGAGTTCGAAAAGAACTTGTTCAAGCTTATGAACAATGCTGTATTTGGTAAAACGATGGAGAACATTAGGAAGCGACCTGTTGTAAAATTAGTAAGCAAATGGAACGGGCGTTATGGGGCTGAGGCACTTACAGCAAAGTTTAGGGCGGCCACTATTATAAAAGAAAATTTGGTCGCCATTGAACTTAATAAGACAGAGGTGTGTTTTGATAAACCTATATACGTTGTCACGTCGATTTTGGACCTGGCTAAAATCGTCATATACGATTTCCATTATGAGTACATGTTGCCGGAATTTGATCATGACTGCTCTGTCTTATACGGCGACACTGACAGTCTTATATATGAAATTAGTTATAAAGACGTATACGAAGTGATGCAACGTGACTGAGCGATTATCCGCAAGACAACAAGTACAACATCCCTCAGGTAAATAAAACAGTTTTAAGTATGGTGAAAAACGAGTTTAACGACGTACCAGTAAAATTATTTATCGGTCTGAGATCGAAAATGTACGCCGTTAAACTGGCTGTAAATAATAGCAACGCAATAAGAACAGAAACCGGCTTGACGAAAAAGATTAAAGATATTAAAAAATCTATTATTAAACGAGTCATTACACTCGACGACTTCGTCGAATGTGTTGACAATTTTAAAACTAAATACATTTTTTAAAATTTAATAAGATCCGAACAGCATGTAGTTTTTTCCATAACACAAGATAAGATCGTATTAAATCCTCACGAGAATCAAAGGTATTTGATTAAGGTATCGTAAGAGACTTTTTTGGCATGGGGTTGTTTTTAAAAACAAAAATAGATTTTCACTAAACTTACCCTTTTTAGCGCTTACGAAATATGAGATAGCCAAGTACGTGCGAAGATTAAAAATATCCACATTTTCAAGGTGTATTAATGAGAGACGCTCTACCGCGGCACGGTGCTGAATGATATGAATGTGCGGTAATTAATTTGGATGAAACGAAAAATCTGGGAACCATTTTTTGTTACATAAAACGAAATCGTGAAATCCTTTATTTTGATAGTTTCGGCAATTTCCGGAACTAATCAAACACTGGCAAGGTCAAGGTGGTTTATCAAGCATCACTGATGAACCAAACAGAATTCATTATAACTTTGATTCGTATCAAAGTTACAGTACATATAACTATGTAAATTTATGTCTCGAATTTTTATGTAAAAATTTAAATATATAAACTTCCGTAGTCAGCCATGTCATAAACGTTTACCGTAACAGGTAAAAAAGTATTCTTTTGGTAGATTTTATCCCCCGATCGAAGTAGACAAACGATATCAATATTCAATTGCTTTAATTGGGTTTCACACTTACAATAGCATTCCAAATATCCAAGAGGGTTATAATAATAAATTTGACTCTATTGTGGAAAGTGACGAAAACAATAATAATAATAGTAAGAGCGCTGATTTACTATTTACAATTACAGTTATCACAGCCGAATAGTACATATAAAGTGCGTCGCAAGTATTTGAGTATAAAACTGACCAATAACACATTAAAGGTAGAGTTACAGTGTAAAGACAAAGTAAACCTTATTCCTGGAGACAGTATTGGCAAACAATAAGTATTTTCGTCGAGTCTTATAAGAAAATATTTTACATGAGTCCGATTTACCTGTCAACATTATTCAGGTATCTACGATCCGTATAGAGTGTAACATTGCTACCGGAGTTATCCAAGATAACACGTGTTCCCATAACAGAATCACGCCACGCATCGCAAGATGTCACGCCACGCGAGGTATGGCGTGTTTCGCACANTACCACCCAGCTTTAGACACTAGAGATGCACACAGGGTCCAACTTGTACAGAACCATTGCCTTCACTTTGTGTTCAACAAAAACCGGACTGCACACGTCACCCCCCTGCGAAGTCAACTAGGATGGCTCAGTATGAAACAACGCTACATCTACCATCTGTGTACATTGGTTCATTCCATCCTGATATCCGAAAACCCTGTCTACCTTCGAAACCGCCTGGCTTTGATGAACGAGACTCGTCGAGAATCTCGCCTCACTACCAGATTTGCTTCGTCGCTATTAGTCGCTCCGATACATCGCACGACGCGATTTGAGGCGGAATTTTCCTATCTTGCCCCTCACTACTATAATCTCTTACCTCGCGATTTTATAAACCTGAGCATTGACAGTTTCAAAACTAACGTGAGAGATTTTATTCTAAATAACTCTTGAATTTCTTTTATTTGTCAAACTCTCTCGGTTATTCTATTTTATTTTACTGTCATAATATTTTTCCTTTTGTAGTTTATCTACTATATTTATTTCAGTCTGTCTCTGTTACAAAACAACTGTTATTACTATTCTCCTGACTCTTTCCTTTTCTTTGTCTATTCTATGAGTCTTCAACTATACGTGCAATTTTCAGCTATCTGTGATATTTCTACTGTATAATTATCTACTATATCTTGTATATTTCCAATTGCAATCCTATCAATCATCTTTTTAACTATCTATGTACTATATTATTCTTAACTTCTGTTAGTTATCTTTTGTATCTGCAATCGACTTGTTGGTCATTTCTATTCTACGCGTATACTGCATTTTATCTATTCTAGTCGGACCGCCTGAAAATCATGCTGTGCATGAGGCGTACTCCCTTGCTCAATTCATTATTTGAATAGTTGCATATAATTGTTTGTTGTATAGTTGTAATTAATTATTTATGTGAATTTAAGAGCAATAAAGATATTATTTACTATTTATACTACGACACCGACAGCATTATAACCGAAATTCATTGTAATAAATATATATAAGAAGTGATGCAGCCTGACTGTCATACACATATAATATCACTCAGGTAATTCGCTTAAAGCCGGTCAAACTCCTAATACATAACTAGTACGAAATACCTGATCTCCTGCCTGTTTCGACTTTGCCCATCTGTTCTTTCGCACAGATCATCCATTGTTATGTGGTTTACATGCTTAATTGTAATGGTGATAGTATTTGGGAAAAAAGAGTCAAAGAGTACTGTTAAACTGCTTTCGTAATGTCGTTGTAACAACCGTCGCGTGAAACAGATCTTATCGCGGAGAAGAATGCATGTTCTGATTTGCTCATTTGTTATTTTGCTGAAGATGTCGAGACGGTTTATCTGTATTCTTTTGATATTAGAATAACTCCAGAACAACAGGCTGAATTGGGACGAGCTATATCTGCTAACAGTCTTCTGGTCCTAACGATATAAAAGTGAGGGACCATTATCATTTCATAACCCAAAAAAACAATTATCGAGGAGCTGCACACAATGCTTGTAGTATTAATTACAAGGATTGTATAATTATACCTGTTGTCTTTCACAATTTGAGCGGGTATGATAGTCATTTCATTCTAGAAAATATCGCCAACAGTATGTCAGGTCGTGTCGATCTTCTACCCATTTCAAAAGAAGACTATATTTCGTCCACAAAAAATATAGACAAAAATTAGATTAAATTCAGATTAATTGACACGTTCCGTTTCAAGAGTTTCGCCCTAGATATACTATCATTAACTATCAACTTCAAAATTTAAAATCTCAATTTCCAGAATTAGATGAAAATCTGTTTAGTTAGTAAACTAAGAAGGGAGTGAACCCGTACGATTTTATGGACAATTTCGATAAATTCAGTTTCGATTCTTTACCTGAACAAAAACTTCTTTATAATCATAACTTATGTTTCTTATTTTAGCAAATTTGATGTACATAGGTAAATACTAGGTGTATATGAGTAATGTTAATTTATTTTCGTTATTCCAATCTTATGTAGTAATAATACTACCACCTGTTTAGTTATTTAACCATCCATGTAAATATCATATGAATTGAATTGGTAAAAATGAAGTTGATTGTGTTGAGCAAAATGTTATGGTTTTAAAGTAAGTTTATACTAATTGATAAAATCAATAATTAATCCGCAACAATAAAAATAGAATTTTTTCTTTGTACCTGAGTATTAAACTGTATCTACACGATTTACACCGAGACCTACCGTTCTGTCCTGAGCACAACGCTCCTCCCAATTGTAACACCCGTAGTAAACTTACGGCAACAGTACACAATAAGACACGATACGTTATACATTATCACTAAAATTCATCGTGCTCTAAAATCAACCATCTTGGCTTAGAGTCTACATTGACATGAATACTACGTTGCATCAAGCGGCTAAGAATGAATTCGAAAAGAACTTGTTCAAGCTTATGAACAATGCTGTATTTGGTAAAACGGAGAACATTAGGAACCGATCTGTTGTAAAATTGATAAGCAAATGGAACGGGCGTTATGGGGCTGAGGCACTTACAGCAAAGCCCGAGTTCAGGGCGGTCACTATTTTCAACGAAAATTTGGTCCCCATTGAACTTAAGACAGAGGTGTATTTTGATAAACCTATGTACGTTGTCATGTCGATTTTGAACCTGGCTAAAATCGTCATATACGATTTCCATTATAAGTACATGTTGCCGGAATTTGATCAGGACTGCTCTGTCTTATACAGCGACACTGACAATCTTATATATGAAATTCGTTGTAAAGACGTATACGAAGTGATGCAACGTGATGGAGCGATTATCCGCAAGACAACAGGTACAACATCCCTCAGGTAAACAAAAAAGTTTTAGGTATGATGAAAAACGAGTTTAACGACGTACCAGTAGAATTATTTATCTAAGATCGAAAATGTACGCCGTTAAACGGGCTGTAAATAATAGCAACGCAATAAGAACAGAAACCGGTTTGACGAAAAAGATTAAAGGTATTAAAAAGTCTATTATTAAACGAGTCATTACACTCGACAACTTTGTCGAATGTGTTGACGATTTTAAAATTAAATACATTTTTAAAAATTTAATAAGATTCGAAAAGCATGCAGTTTTTTCCATAACACAAGATAAGATCGTATTAAATTCCCACGACGATTAAAGGTATTTGATTAGGGTATCGTAAGAGACCTTTTTGGCATGGGGTTGTTTTTAAAAACAAAAATAGATTTTCACTAAACTTACCCTTTTTAGCGCTTACGAAATATGAGATAGCCAAGTACGTGCNCTCGACGACTTCGTCGAATGTGTTGACAATTTTAAAACTAAATACATTTTTAAAAATTTAATAAGATCCGAAGTATGCAGTTTTTTCCATAACACAAGATAAGAAATAGTGAAATCCATTATTTTGATTGTTTCGGCAATTTAAAACCACCTCCGGAGCTAATCAAATACTGGCAAGATCAAGGCGGTTTATCAAGCATCATTGATGAACCAAACAGAATTCATTGTAACTTTGATTCGTATTAAACTTACAGTACATATAACTATGTAAATGTATATCTCGAATTTTTATGTACAAATTTAAATATATAAACTTCCGTAGTCAGCCATGTCATAAACGTTTACTGTAACAGGTAAAAAAGTATTCTTTTAGTAGATTTTTATCCCCCGATCGAAGTAGACAAACGATATCAATATTCAATTGCTTTAATTGGGTTTCACACTTACAATAGCATTCCAAATATCTAAGAGAGTTATAATAATATGTTTGACTATATTGTGGAAAGTGACGAAAACAATAATAATAATAGTAAGAGCGCTGATTTACTATTTACAATTGCAGTTATCACCGCCGAATAGTACATATATAGTGCGTCGCAAGTATTTGAGTCTAAAAGTGACCAATAACACATTAAAGGTAGAGTTACAGTGTAAAGACAAAGTAAACCTTATTCCTGGAGGCAGTATTGGCAAACAATAAGTATTTTCGTCGAAAGTCTTATAAGAAAATATTTTACACGAGTCAGATTCAAGTATCTACGATCCGTATAGAGTGTAACATTGCTATCGGTTAATACTGTAACGGATTATCCTGTCATATAATATACGAATCTGCATCTGCTGTTGACCCTGACTACTCTATTATTATCAAACCAAGAATTCTTACATTTCTGCCAATCGATAACCGACGATCTATAACATAACAATTAAAATAATAGACCAAAATTCTGAGTTAGTTAAACTTTCGGGGAGAAGAGATCATTATTCGATTAGAATTAAAAACAAAATGGGTCTGTTATTTAATAATCATTATCAGACAATCGATATGAGAAAATTATATAAATCTGAGAATATTAATAATGGTCGGTCATTTACCAGAAGATCGTCTATGACAAGTAACTGACGTTATCGTTATCATTGTCATTCTAACTATCATCACCTGTCACCGGAAAAGCGATAATTCTTGGAAAGTATAGGATTGAAAATTATAGAAAATGATGGAAAGTAATAAATTGCAATTGCTTACCAATTCTACCTACCATGAGTCAATTACAAAAGAGGAAATACATACGCATCAAACTAAAACGAAAGCCTACAATAATAGCGACGAATATGAGATAAATATTAATCAACATGGCGCATTTTTCGACATGAGTGATGCAGCGTTAATTATTGATGTTACAATCGAATTAAGTGGAGAAAAAGCAACATCGCTTGCGTCTCAAAACAGCGACGGAGCGCCACCTCTTCAGGATCATACTAGATTAACTAACAACGCAGCTGCGTTTCTCTTCGAATGTAGAAGTTATGAATTAAATGGTATTGAAGTGACATAACAAGTACCGTTTCTATTTCGCATACATTTGAATTTTCTTTCCGGTTTATTTCATGAATTAGGTTTTGGTGGAGATTTAACACACTTCGCAAAAATAAAATTACCAAATGAAACACAATGACAACTTAACAAATTTAATTAACAATCGCTGAAGGAAGAAGTGGAACAGTTGAATAATAAAAAAAAATCGGTGTGTTAGTGTTAGTAGTATTGAAAATAAATTTTAACGAAGATTAAAAGAGTGGAGCTAGAAGTATTTTAACTAAAGTAGGGATCGAATCAGAAGAGAATGAAACTTGGAAAGAGTGATTACATGAAATACTAAATACTACTAAACCAAATATTAAAATGCAATTAAGAAGCAATAAGAATTATACACCTCATGCTGTTAGTAAGCGAAATTAAAATGTTAAGGGATTAGTGGAAAGCGCAAGTTACAAAGTAATTTGTAGAGAGAATAATAGAAAGGTACAGATGCAAAAGGTTTTAAGAAGATACATTTGAAAGGATATTTACATAATAACAATAGGAAATATTTACAATAGAAAGAATTGAATTATACATTACAATGTTGAAATTGGGAAAAATATCAAAGCTATATACAAAAATGATGAATATATCGTAACAAAAACAAATATATGTAGCCACAATGACTATCGAAAGGTACTGTGTAGGCGACACAAGATTCGCGTGGTTCGTTCGCACACCGATAACAATTGTTGTAAAATAAGTAATATTGCAAGAAAAGCAGCTTTCACCATTTTAAACATTGAATTGCGCGTAAAACACATATATCCAAACGAAGCAGTTATATTATGACTTTTAGAACAAATATGTCAAAATAAGCCTATATTGATAGCATTTAGACGTTGGGAAATGCATCAATTACCTTCATTACGGTAAATCGTTAAGATGTGTAAGCTGTCAAAACAAGTGTAACGCCTATGATGAGGGACAGGTTGATGCAGCCGTAGGTTGAAATTATGGTGTCATTTACTGCTTGGTGAATGATGATTTCTCACGTGGCTCAGGTATTAGAGACTTGTGATAAACACAGATATCAGCACCTGCGTTGAACACGAATTGTAGACGTACAACTATGTCCGAAACGGCGACGCACACAGGCGGATTTTTAAAAATTCGCGGTCAAAACTCCAATGTACGAAGTCAGCCATAATGGTCATGTGACTTGATTTTTTGAATCTTATTGGTTCCTTGCAACCAATGATAACCAGCATAATATTTTACACAAATGCTTTCATTGTTAACAACTATTATAAAGTATCAACTTCTAAACAACAATTGAATGCTGTCTAAAAGTAAGGTTATTTAAAAAATATATTTTCGTGTTTTAAAAGTGTTTAGTGTAACTTTTATCATGGATTGCGAAGCCGGGGGTACGTATACATGTATTTAAAATTAATTAACTAATATTTTTTAGTTTATAAAAAACAAAGTAAAACTAATTTACACTATAGATTTTATGTGATGATTGCTTTTATTAAGCTATAAAGTTATAAATTCATTAAAATCAGACTACTTTGTAAAAATTATAGTAAAGAAGTACATCTTAGCTAAATATATGTGTTGATTGTAGTTGCTAATATGTGCTACTCTCCTTTTTATTAGATAATTAATAATTTGAATTACGAAGCAGGAAAAATGTTTTTTGATTTTTTCTTTATTTTTATGCTCATCTTCTGAGAATGTCGAATATTATAGAAACTGTAATTTAAAAGGCATCAATAATGAAAAATTTAAAAATCTTGTGTGTAAAGTAAAAAGTTGTTTAGGTATTGAGGATGATTTGACAGATGGTTCAAAACAATTATTATCTTAGTTTATATTCGAATATAAACAGAAGTGGGCTTCTGCTGGAAGAAACAATGCCTATTTTAATAGAAAAGAGTCTAATTGACTTTGTAATGGTATGTGTCTTGCTTTGAAAGAACATGTTTCAAAATCAGTTGGTGGAAGACCTTCTAAAAATTTCTCTGAGAGCAGCGATCGATCAAAACGCAGAAAAACTGAACACTTACGTATGGAAAGATCTAGTAGTAAACTACTAAAATGAACTTAAAAAGAGATGGTCATCTGAAATCTACTAAACAATGTAAAGCAATATTCAGAAAACAGGACACCACTTCTGAACAATCGTACATACCTTACACACCAGATGAAGCTTTAGCACTTATTGTTGGAGCAAAGCTTACTATGTTCCAATACAATTTAATAAGGAAAAGTGATCATAATCGCAACATTTATCCTCCTTATGAAAATGTTACATTTGCAAGGAAAAGATGCTACCCAAAGAATATATCCATCAGTGAATCATCTGCAAAAATTTCTTTACAAGATTTATTAGATCATACATCAGCGAGACTTTTTCATTCATTGCATGAAGTTATTTCGTCACTTTCTAAAGACCAACCTGATACCATATCTTTGATTACAAAATAGGTATGTGATGGAACATCGGGACAAGCTGAATATAAGCAACTATTTCAGGATGATACTGTTTCAGATTCAAGCATTTATTTGATTACTATTGCTCCTATACAATTAGAGGTAGACAACATAAGCGGAAGTGGTAAAACAATTATTTGGAGAAATCCAACTGCATCTTTGCCAAGAAGTTGTAGGCCACTAATGCTTCTTTTTGCCAAAGAATCGACATATTTGATTAAATATTGCGTCAAATGCATTGAAACTCAAATAGAAACATTAATACTAACGAAAATAGAATGCAAAAATAATGAAATACATTTAAGATATAATTTAATTCTGTGTATGATCGATGGGAAAACCGTCACTCCTATAACTGACACTAAATCAAATCAACGATGTTACCTGTGTCATTTAACATCAAAATACTTCAATAATAACAAGGAGTTTTTAAATTTTTGGATATCTCCACTACATTTAACTTATAGACTAACTATATGTAAGTGGCAGATTCGAAGTGCGGAGAATAAGAATAAATTAGACATTACAAAAAAACATATCCAAGAAGAATTTAGAAAAAAATGGGTCTCATAATAGACAAACCTAAGCCCGGATTTGGAAGTACCAATGACGGGAATATGGCAAGAAAATTCATTCTTACGAAGATTCAGCTGAAATACCGGTATTACCAAAAATATAATTTATCGCTTTTTTATTATCCTTTTGGCTCTGACAAATACGTTTCCAGTTAATCCAAATAAGTTTAAATATTTTTGTTAGAGGCAGCTGTTGTTTCTATTAAACATTATCCGTGGTTTCCCCTACCAACAACTGTTCACAAACCTTTATTCCATGGTCATGAAATAATAGAAAATTGTATAGTGCCTCTAGGGCTACTTTCAGAAGAAGCTCAAGAGTCTGGAAATAAAGATATTAAAATAGAGAGAAAATTATTCTAGAAAATTTATTGAATTGCACTTTATTATGATAGGTTCGTTCGACTTTTCCATTCATGTTGCTCTGCATAACGTTTTGGATGACCCTTTATTTGTAATGCAGTTTGAGTGGACCCGTGGACATCCTGTTGACGGGCTTCATATTCTTCTACAATCATTATGCGGAGAGCTTCCGGAGTAGGTAACGAGTCTCTGGATTCTATTCAACATCGGAAATTTTCGAATTTCTCGGGAAGACTATATAATAACATAATTGAGAGCAAGTCGTTTCCATTCTAACTCCCATTTCTTCTAGTCTAAAAATTTGTTAAGGTGCTCTTTTACGTCACCGTTTTCTTCCATTCTTTAAAGAGTTAACTGTTTTAACAATGTGGCTTTTCGTGCAGGTCCTTTCAATTGATAAAGTCAAACTTCTCTTGATGTATCACATCCTTTTATTTGTGTTAATTCGGATGGACTAATTAAGAGAATGATGTCAGATTTTGCTTTGCTATCTGCCAAATTCCAAACTTCAACTTCGGATTGATTATTTGTTGTTGCAAAAGGGTTTCTGCGTTATATTTCTCACATAACCCCCTTCGTCGTTTTTTATTAGTAATGCTTGAATTTGAAGATTCCATATATCATATTTCGCCCGGTTTAGTAATTCGATACGAGCAACGTGTGAATTCATCGCGTAACTTTTTATATAATCCCGGTAGCAGCGAAATAACACCTGTGTACTTCAACGGCGGTAGCAATCGATAATATCAAGCTAACTTAATGCGTGGGACTGGGAAAATCCAATAACGCTGAACTTGTACAATTTCTGAATATATTTCTACTACACGGAGGTAATAAATTAATACAAAAAAGAATAGTGCATTTTATTTTGATTATTCAGACATTTTTGCCTTAGAATCTAACAACGCTGAGGAAGAAGAGACGGAGGAGAAGGAGGAAGAAGTGAACGTGTACTTCGGTTTTTAAGCTATCAGAAATTATTATTATTCAATTTCCCCTTTCAACTTGAAGATATCGTCAAATTTGAACAATTGAACAATTTATCGATTAACGTCTTTACTTTATTAGATAAAAAAGAAATAGTACCGCTTTGTTTAAGTAAAACTGAATTTACACCAAAAATTAATTTACTGATGGTCTCAAGAGTAAATTGTGAAAATGAAAGTTCTGATGATAATGATGATGAGAAAACAGCAATAGCAGCAGCATTAGACATCGAATCAGACAGA